>NC_081559.1:1502982-1607658 GCF_022355385.1 Mustela nigripes | reverse complement strand
GCCCAACTTTTGTAGCAACATGGACGGGACTGGAAGAGATTATGCTGAGTGAAATAAGTCAAGCAGAGAGAGTCAACTATCTTATGATTTCACTTATTTGTGGAGCATAACAAATAGCATGGAGGACAAGGGGAGTTATAGAGGAGAAGGGAGTTGGGGTAAATTGGAAGGGGAGGTGAACCATGAGAGACTATGGACTCTGAAAAACAATCTGAGGGTTTTGAAGGGGTTGGGGGTGGGTGATTGGGGTACCAGGTGGTGGGTGTTATAGAGGGCATGGATTGGATGGAGCACTGGGTGTGGTGAAAAAATAATGATACTGTTATGCTGGAAATAAATAAAAATAAATTTTAAAAAAAGAAAATAATTGGCTTGACAATTACAATATTGAATGTACTAATCGATATTACAAGCTAGGGTTGGTGAAAAAAAATGGAAACCATTGGTTAAATTTATGACTTTCAAAAATGTATTTTGGTTGGTAGCAAGGGAAAACCATGAATTATTATTCACCAAGCCATCATTTGCAGTATCTCACCATTTTTGACCAGCGAGCCCCCAGCTAACCTGGCAACTCACCACAGACACGAGAAATCTTATCCAAGCTCAGCAACGCCTGACCCAGGTCAGCATAACTGGTCAGCACCACCCAAATCGGTGACCTACAGAACCGGAGCTAAATAACTGTTACTTTAAGTCACTGTGTTTTGGGATTGTTTTCTACATTGCGCAAATTAACTGACAATAGATTGTGTACTCATTATCATTGCGTTAAACAGATGATTTATCATTCCTATGTGATGGCAAAGCTTCTGTAAAACAGCATGAACACAAGAACAGTATTTACTGAGTCCTCACTGTTCATAGAGACCGTGCATGAGTTCTGGGATGTACCAGAAATCAAGAGAATTGTGTCACCTGCCATCAAATGTTTATGCTTGTCCTGTTCATGTCATCAGTCGCTGGAATAGTCCAGTCTATAGTCAAAGATTAACCTTCTCCAGTGACAAAAAACTAACAATCATACATATAAACTTCAAAAAATTGACTTAATATGGCTCTAACTGAGATGAGCGAGAATGTTGATGACATTTTAGATTTTTTTAGGAAATAGAGCTTTTGGGGCTCCCCCTTTACTGCTTGCTTCTAAAATGCAGAATGATGCAGTGACCCACTCTTTGCTTCAGCTTTGTTCCTTGAGAGGCAGCTCATTTCTCCATGCAGTGTTCACTGGCCTCTTTTTCTTTTTTCCTGTGAGTGTGTTGCAAGTGGGAGCTGTAGGTATGTGGGACTCGAGCTTTTTCAAGAGAGCGTTGGCTGACCGCCAGTCCTTTGAAACTCAGTTCTGCTCACTATGCTGTAATAGTTTCCATTTTGAGTCTCAGCTTCAACATTTTGCATCTTACAACTCTTTGCTGTTGGGTTACTTAAACTTATTTAAAATTTCATTAACTTATAAATAATAACACAGATGTGTTCATAATAAAGGCCCCAAATCCATCTTACCTATATATTCTTTTAGGTTAAAAATGGAGAAAACCAAATGTTTTCAGATAATAACTAATAAGTATTTTATTAAAATGTATATGATAAAATATATTGAAAACACTCTCTTTTTCTCATTTCCCACATTCTCATTTTCATTCTTTTTCTCATTCCACCACATTTTTAACCAGAACTGAAATTTGCTGCATACTTCCTAAACCCTAAAACCCCTGCTGTTTCTGAAATGAAGAAAATAAGAAAAAGAAAACAGAGCATCTTGTCCATGATCATGAGTATGTTCAAAGTGACTAAAATTGTTTCCACAAAAATTGTTAAATTTGATATTAAACAAAAGATACAATTATTCCTAAGTACTTTTAATGCTTACTATCTCATGGCCTCTGTCTTACACATAATAAAAGCTCAAGAGCTTTTTTAGTTTGAGAGTAAAAATCAACAAAACATCAACTTATAACTAGTAAGTTCTAACTATAACTATGCTTCAAATGACATTAAAATGTGAGGGGCAGAATGTTTCTTTGTTATGTGAACTACAGAAATAGTAGAAAATAAATTGTAAAACCTCAATTAGCACTTTTATTTGTATTCATTCAGGATACTATTAACAGAAGTCATCCAAAGTATGAGGTGAACATTATTTTCTCAGTTATTCCCCATATGGAGTAGTGCGTGAATATAACAAATGTATAATTCTGCCGTTTTCTCGACTCCTCCAAACACCTGAAGTGTCAGGCAACCACGACTAGTGCTCAGACATTAGTCACAGCTGCACGCTAGAGAGAAACAGACTGGAATCTAATCACTTCCACTGCCCTGTCTATATGTCAGTCATCTTGAGAAACTATTCAAGAAAATCATGTCAGCATAAGAATTGATGAAGTATACACGAGTTCAAGCATTTCAATTTTACATCTTCCCTCTTTCTTTGTACCTTAAAAATTTTCATATCCGTATGTTTCACTTCAGTTTATCATAGACAAAAATGGTCTAGGCTCATAAGAGATGAATTCATTCTGTTAAATTTTCTGTGGTAACACAGCCAAAATTATTAATTCCCATGCCTAAAATCTGAATGTTCATGTCATGTATATTGTTTCATATTCTCAACTTTTTGATTCAACATGTTTTGGTGTAAAGGCGCTGGGGGAGAGGGGGCTCAGTGGGTTGAGCTCCGACTCTTGGTTTTGGCTCAGGTCGTGATCTCAGGTCGTGGGATCAGGCCCCGTGTTCAGATTTCGGCTCCAAACTCAGTGGGGAGTCTGCCTGAGGTGCTCTCTCTCCCTCTCCCTCAGCCTCCCTCCCACACACACCTTCTCTCCCTCTCTCAAATAAATAAATCTTCTTAAAAATAAAATGTTTTGGTTTAAAAAAAGTTTTGGTTTTACATTCGCATCTTGTTTTTAAAATAGAAATTCTAAGACAGAGGTCCATGACTCCTGATACAATATCCTTAAGGTAGTTTTCCAAACCATGGCCAGAGAAAGGGGAGTCCTTTCTAGGAAGAATAAACTGAGGAAAAATATGGGGATTTGGGGGAAGTCATAGAGAGGAAGAATGCATAGAAAAGGAGCCACAAATTCTGCATAAAAATTCCCTTCTGGTTTTCAGCTAACTCCTGAGCTGCAAATTCATAGGATGTGACTCTCAAAGACCAGGAACAGCTACGGGGAGGCTGAGGGCTGAGCAGAAAGTTCAGAGGTCGCATGACGCCGGAAAGACCTTGGAAACTGGCCATGGCCAGAATGAAGAGACTCACCTGAACACTCTAGGCATTCAGTTAAGGCAAAAAAAAAAGTACATTCTTACTCTAAGAATCATGGCCTAGTGGTAGGGGGCTGGCCTACAGGACAGGGAAGGCAAACCTGGAGCAGACCAACCTAACAAAATCTAAAAACAAGCTTGCACAGGGTCAAGGTCATCTTCCAGAAGGTCAAGTCAGTACTTGCTAGAAAAGAACTCAACACCTTCGCTATGTATAACTTTCTAAAAATGTATGTTTTACTAGTTGTGATTAAATCATTTCAAACTTACAATATGTGATTGGGATTTTATTTCCTGTTTTAGTTAAACAAGTTTGGATTAAAAGCCTTTTTTTCCCTATTTTTGAAAATACGTCTTCAGTGGTTTGAGCTAACCGTGACTTCAACTTTCCCTCTTCCCCCGTAAACTGTTGATTGTGCACAATGTTGTTCTCTTTGTTTTCATGTATTCCTTTATTTTTTATGCATTCTAGCATGCCTATATTTACATTTTAACATTTATATAATCGGGATGTGTCTTAAAATCAACTGCAGGTCATTAGTTACTTGGTAGCTTTTTCTTTCTGGTTCCTAAAATGGCATCACTGTAGTCCTAGAGTCAATGGACTATGGTAAATATGTAGAAATGCAGTTGGTTCTCTGATATTACATGTATAACACAGAGACAAAGATGAAGAAATTGTTCTAGGGGACCCTAAGAGTTACCCATCAAAGAAAATACACCTGAAGTGCACCATAGGGTCATCTCAAACATCTAGATTTGAGTGAGGGGGGCCACTGCAGACCAGCTGGTACAGTCTGGATGGTTTATTTGCCATTTCACAGTGTGGTCTCCTGGTCAGTGAAACTGTACAAACAGTAGTGGACACGCCATCGAGCTGTGAGAACTAAACACGAAACCACAGAAACGGCTCACCGTGCTGCCTAGATTCAACTCAGTGCTCAGTGAAGAGTCACCATTTTTACTAGTGTAATGTCCTTACGAGTTTCTCATATAGATCGCCAAAAAACATACATTTTAATCTTTCATTTCTGTAAAAGCAAAAGATGAAAGAAGATAGGAAGACCACAAAAAGGCCACGCAGGAAGGCAGGCAAGAGAGAGGCGAGAGAAGGAAGCAGAACGGAGAAGCTACACCAGGCAGCCACTGGCAGACAGAAAGCCTCCACCACTCAGTCGTGCGTGAGTGTGACTCGAACTGTGGGGACCCTGGAGCTTCTGATCTATACAGACGTGCGGAACCACTAGTGCCTTCGTTCCCAGTCGACAAAAGTAAGCTCCATGAGGGTAGAGACAGGCCTTTGTTGTTCTCAACCTCGAGCTCATACAGAGACCAGAGCTACATGATGAGTAAAAATCGTGCATTGCTGAATCCCAGTGCACTTGAGGAAGAAAAAGAACTCCTCATAAAACCTCTGTGTTACATAATTTAGTAATGAAGAAATATCTCCGATATGATGATATTCAGCTTATTCAGTTTTGGCTTCTGAGTAGTTCTCTGAAAAAATATTGAAAAAATGAATATAATATCTAATGCCAAGAGAAGGTATCACAAGGACTAGCGACGTAAAGAGGCTGCACTGATGTCAGGCTCCAGACGACGCCCATAATAACCCTTTAGGGTCCTCGTTTGTCTGTCTGTGCTTTGGAAGCACTAACACCGAGAGTAAGGGGACGACGAACTTGCAGACACAGCATCTGAGAGAGACAACGGTAACTGCCAGGGAAGGAGAGAAAGGAGAACTACACAAGAGGAAAAAAATACATAAAGCCCATTAATCTTCAGCAGTCAGCCAGGTGGGCCCCGGGAGAGGCACAGCCGGGCTGTCCTGGGTTCACATCTGGGTCCTCCTCCAATAACTGACCCGTGATACTTTATCATTACTGCATTGTTAAACGTGGCTAAAAACACCACTTAGAAAACCATACCTCGTTGTCTTCAGTGTTTACTGTTTTATAAAACAAGGCACAACGATTTTAAAAAGATTTCAGGATCCAAGATGTTTAAAAGTGATGAAAACCTTTTGAGCTTGAAGGAGTCGAGTACATGCTTTGGTGACTTGGAAAGTCCTTTCGTTTGGAATAACACTTCTCCAAAGACACTAGAAAAACAAGGACAGACTCATTTCCAATAATGGTAAGTTGCCGTGAAAGATGATCTTAGGCCTTTGTAGTTCGCATTGTACTTGAAAGTGTTTCAATTTTACCAATTTGTATCAACAATATGGAAAAATATGGGGAGAAAAATATGGGGAGTCGCACCACTTCTTAAGAGCCTTGATTTTCTTTATCCCAATGCTTCCTTCTGTGAAGTGGGGACCTGTGATGTGGCAAATTGGCTCAGAGAAGAATGAAACCCGACCAAGAATGTGAACATTTCTCTCTTCGGTCTTCAGAAGAAAGGCTCAGGCCCTTGTGTTCTCTCCCGTAAGCCGCCCAGTTACTTGCAGCCACTCCCCTTGGCTTCTAACAACAAGAACATGTCATAATTCCCAAAGACGCAGCTGCATTTAGTTACTGGGCTCTAGACGTGCACACATCTCAAGTCAACACCTAATTAAATACTAAAATCATAAAAAGAAATGTGCAACTCTCTGTGTTTGGAAAAAAAAAAAAACAAAAACAAAAGTAAAATGACTCCCATACATTCTACATTCTATAGGCATAAAATGAGGAATTCCGAGGAAGGGTTGATTGAAAGGGAACAGATGTGAACATCTGTATAATGACTTTCTCAGACTCCGTCTCCTGTAAGCCCCTGAAGGGTCATAGCTACACAGCAGTGCAACTTGTTCAATATTCTTCTCTGATATGTGGTGAAATCTTTAGTGTGTTTTGATTAAGACCCTCATGTCCCAAAGAGTTTAGATTTTGTATTGTCCTTTATTTTGAAAGTGACTTAATGTAAATACTTTTGTGTACTCTGGAAAGAAGAAACCAAAAAAGATACCTGACCTTTCTGCCTCACACTAGGTCATTGATAATTTGCTCAATGACAAAGGGGCGTGCCAATTCTCAGCTATATTCTTCCAGAAAGTAAAACTCAATAAGCATCAAAATACACAAACAAATATATTATATATTCAAGACATTGTAATCTCTGTGATATAACCAATGACCTATATTTGTATCTACTATCATTTTTGTGTGCTCCCCATTTTAATAAAGCCTCATTTGTTATTTGCCATTTACTCTGAATTACTTATCTTTTGTGCAATCTATCACTAATACCCTTGTTCATTTTCATGCTCTTTTTTGAAGTATTTGTTTATAAAATTGAGGACAAGTCAAAATTTGTTTCTATTAGGTTTTCTATAATTCCACATGTGGTAATCGGGCAAAACCCCAAAAAGTTTAGAAAGGAGTGTGATTATAACTATCTCATGTTGAATAAGTAGGTTTGAGAGCATTGTTTAATGGTATCTTTTTCCCAGGGTATAAAGGCAAACTTATCTTTATGGGCTCCAGATGTGTTGTCAAATAAAAACATCTCTGAAGGCCATTTGATGCTTGTTTCCTCATTTCTCAGGCAGAGCAGAATTTGACCTCACATTATAGAAGATATCTTCTTTCTGAAACTGTTAAAACCGTCAGTGCAGCTGCTCATTCTTGACTCCGTTTACTGAAGAGGTTCCATGGACAGGAAATGTGCTGACAGTAAAGACCCAAAGACTCTCCACGGGCATCAATACAGACCCTTCAGGATACGCTCCTTCGGACCTACTAGTGCTGTGGTGTGAAGTTTAAGCTACAGTTAAGTGGGGGGAGGTGTGCCCCCTCTAACTGTTCTTTTTCAATGTATCCAGAACCTGAATTGGAAGCATCCATCAGCTTAACACTCGTAACCCAATTATGTGACTGATGTATTTGTGTTGGTCCTTCTCTCTGATAGATAAAAGCGTGTGTGCATACCCACTGAAGTAAGATAGATCTCTCAAGTAAAGAATGTAAACTATTTGCTAAGTTTTCCAAATACCAAAGTTTGGAAATTCAGATTTGTCTCATACATTTTTGGGTTTTTGTTTTTGGGTTTTTTTTTCTGAGTTTTATTGAAATATTAATACACATACATCCACTGTATGAGTTTCCAGTTTCCAAAACTTAGCATAAAGGTTAGGCTTCCATATGTTGTGAAAAGATTACTACCCCTCGTACTTATTTATTTTATAACTGGAAGTTCGTATCTTTTGGCCGCTTTTCTTCAATTCCCCTTTCCCTACACCCCACCTCTGGTAACCACAAATCTTACCTGCTCTTCTATGACTTCGGTAGTCTGGATTTTTTGTTTGTTTGCTTATGTTTGTTTTAGATTAAACATATAAGTGAGATCACACAGTATTTGTCTTTCTCTAGCTGACTTATTTTACTTCACATAATGCCCTCGAGGTCCATTCATGTTGTCAGAAATTTCTCATTTTTTATGGTTGAGTAATGTTCTGCTGTGTATACATAACACATCCTTACCCATTGATCTATCTGTGGACATTTGGGTTTTTTCTACATCTTGACTGTTGTAAATAATGCTGCTTTGGACATGGTGTGTGGCTATCCTTTTGAGTTTTTGTTTTCTTTTCCTTTGGATGTATTCTAAGAATTGCTTCTGAAAATCGTACAGCACATTTATTTATACATCCAAAGTCTTCCATACGGTAGTAAAATATTATGCTGTCACCCTGTGTCTAAGTTACAGCAGTAAACCCAGAATCTGATTTGGAAACAACAGTAAAGGAACAAAAGTAAGGTTGACATAGGTCAACTTTAAATGAAATTTCCATTCCCGGAGAACATTAAAACACATGAAACACCAAGCAAGAGATTTTGGGAAAAGTAGAGGGATACTGGAATGTAAACAGTTTTGGTATTTCAAATACGCCTGTGTTTGAATTCTTCAAAGAGCAGAGCTTGTACTCTCTTCGACATGTGTCTACCTAGTAAATTGGAATCGCATTCCCAGCTGTGGGTTTTTGGAGTTTATACGTGGCATACTATCCGTTTCTGAGCTTTCGAAGATGTTAAGTTCCAGTTTTCCCCAGTAGACAGGTACTTGGGTGTCAGGGTGTGGTGGGATGGGGGACACCAAAGGTCAAAAAAATTTGACAGATTCAGAAAAGTCTGCTGAAGATGCAGCCCCAGGTGCGGTATCTCAGTATAAGAAAACTGCGGCACAGACAGGGTTAGAGTTCACATGGGTTGAAACTCCTTTCTTCATTTTCAAGTTTTTAATTAAATTTCAGTTAGCTACCATATATGGTAAAATTAGCAAAACTCCTTCAAACCCAGTCCTCCACTTCAGAGATGTCCGGCGACTCCTGTGAGACCGGCTGACCAGTGGGCAGCGGCGAACAGTGTGCCAGGGCCTGGGGTACCCATGTCTCCTGTTCCCTCCCAACCTAATAGTGTCCCCGTAAGCCTCTGGCCAGGATCTCGTCTCAGCTTCTTGATCTGATCTTACACGTCACACTCCTCGGGGTTAGCCCTTGTGAAGGATTTGGAACACAGGAGTTAAGGTTTTGGGTCACAAGGTCAAAATTATTCTCTGGACATAATGTCTCCGGGATGCCTGGGGGGCTCCGGGGGTGGGATGTCTGCCTGCTGTTCGGGTCCGGTGCTTGGCCCTCTGCCTGCTGCCCTGTCCGTGCTCTCTCTCCCCTCTCTCTCCGTGTCCGCGTCCCCGACGAATAAATAAAATCTTAAAACAGAAAAAAAGAAAGATAAAAATAAAACAAAATAGTCTTCCAACTTTAGTTCTCTGTGAGTGTAAAACGCCAGTGTCATATGGAAAAATAAGCAAAATGAAAAAGCAAGTTCTTTATGCTCTTGTGTTTTAGATTAGTAATTGCTTTCTTTGGTCTAAACAAAATATCTATAAAGATATTTAAATTTAGAGGAAACATAGACATTTAGATTACAGTATTTTGGCCTTACATGTTTGTTTGTTTGTTTTTAAGTTTACTCTCATTTTGAAACAAAAAAACCAAAAAAACAAACACCAAAAAACAAAACAAAGCAAAAAATCCTCTCAGGAAGCATTTGTCTATGGTTTTCTACTCCGGTGATATCTTTGGTTTTGAATTCAGCGTTTTGTAAGCTCGATAAAATGTGTTGGGAGGAACTCGGTCCTCCTCCATTTCCTGGGAGACTTTGTGTAGAATTGGGACTATTTCTCCTTAAGTCTCTGTTAGAATTAACCCCCTTAAAACCATCTGGGCTTAAAGTTTTCTTTCTTTTGGAAGATTTGCTTAGTAGAAATTAAATTTATTAAAAATATGATTATTCAGATCATCTCTTTGTTAATTCCAACGCGTTGGTCTGTTTCATCTAAGTTGTCAAAGTTATATACATACACTTGTCTGTAGTAGAATTGTCCTGTTCAGTGTCTGTGGGATCAGTAATATTTTCTCCTTCATATCTTGTTAGATAATTTATGTTTTCTCTTTCATTATCTGTATTAGTGATTCCTTCATATCTTGTTAGATAATTTATGTTTTCTCTTTCATTATCTGTATTAGTGATTGTGCAAATGTTTCCCTGTTCTCCTTTGCTCTTTTATAGCCTCGGCATAAACTCACTTTTAGCGGACTGAACAAGGCGCACATATGCCCTGATGTTAAGCAATCTGTAAAATGATAAAAATCTATAAACAACTTTGGAAGAAGAATTCTGAATGAATGAATGAAGCACAACAAAACTAAATAACTTGCATAAAAGAAAAGAAAAATAATTTGTATCAAGTGACTCTGTCTCTCCTTGTCCTTTAAGCATAAAAAAATATTGAATTTTTCCGGAAATATTTTCCATAATAAAACAAAGTTAACAGTTGTTTTCTCACGGAATCCTGTGATCTCTAAGTGTGTACATATGAATCTTTTGAAGTGGTACTTAGGAAACATAATTCTGTTTTCCCAGGTATTAAAAAGTCTATAATATTCTAAAATATATATTTGCTTACTCTCTATTATTTTCAGTAGTATCATTTGCACTTACCTATTAAACTTAAAAAAATTATTGATCCTGAAATCACTTCAAGTTTGACTTCTTAACTATGCAAGTTTCAGGTCTTTGCCTATATTTTTGGGAGATTCTCTCTTTAGAATAAAGTCAGTCTGGTTAAAATACATTTATTAAAACAGATTAAACTAAACTTGTTTGGGGAATGCTAAATTTCTCTTGAAATATTTGAAAAAATTTAGCAAGTCACAAAAATAGAAGATAGAAATGCCTTAATTGATAAAGAAACTGTGTATCTGTAGTTCAATATAGATAATGGCCCAACTTTGGAAAACAAACATTTATCCACTTAGTTTGGTAAATGGCTAAATTTTATACTGATAATTCATTCCCCATTCATATCAAATAACAAATGCAGTTTTTCAAAACCCCGTTCCATATAACCTCAATATGTTTATGACATCTAAAAACATTTTAATCAAGGGTATATTTTTGTTCCTATGGTACTGTCCCTCTCACATAAAAATATAACTTGACATGCATGGTGTCTGCTTTTAAAACATGTCCAAATCACTATGACTTCCATAAATCATATTAAAGATAACTGATTCCCAAATACCTTTAGTTACACATACACACACACATACATATACACACACACATATATAACTTTCAATCTTTGCATGTCAGCATTAGCATGCATGTGAATTTTAAGAACAGTTTTAAAAATATTTAACAATATCAAACAGAGAAAATACAAAATGAAATTACTCTTTTGTTATTTAAATAAAACAAATACAAAGTTAGGCTACTTGTTCAATTGTCTCTGAAATGCAGTGCAAATTGTACACTTTCACTAACATTTCCAAAAGCTATACGGAGTTATTTTCTAAAAACAATATGCATTTAAGTCTGGCATGAAACTATGAAGCGCCCATTTGCTCCTGACAATAAAATAAATGAGTCTTATCAAAACCACAAAATGAGTCCAGTCAGTTATTTTTCTAAAAAGCATAATTTCTGGGGCGCCTGGGTGGCTCAGTGGGTTAAAGCCTCTGCCTTCAGCTCAGGTCATGATCTCGGGGTCCTGGGATCGAGTCCCGCATCGGGCTCTCTGTTCAGCAGGGAGCCCGCTTCCTTCTCTCTCTCTCTGCCTGCCTCTCTGTCTACTTGTGATCTCTCTCTGTCAAATAAATAAATAAAATCTTTTAAAAAAGGCATTATTCCTTCTGTATATGGGGAAATTGATGACTTAGCAGGGAGGGTAAGGAAGCACCCAGACTGGATCACGCAGACCTAAGCTCCTTCCCACTTCTCACACAGCAGCTTTGTCATTCAAACGTATTCATAACCCTGTTTCTCTCCTCTCTCTCTGCCTGCCTCTCTGTCACAACCCTGTTTTCCCTTCTCGAAAATGGCAATTGCATATACAAAAAAGTTTAAAGGCTAAAAAAATAGTGATAGCTGAATTTAAAGCAGCATTGAAAAACTCCCCTAACATTTGCTTTTTCTGTCTTATTCATTCACTATTTCCCACCTTAATGAGATACACGTGCATACAATATTGTATACAACGTGTTGATATAATACACTCACATACTGTCAAACAGGCAATCACCACAGTAGCATTATAGGGGTCAACACCTCTGTAATTTCACTTAATTACCATTCTTATTTTCGGTAAAAACAGTTAAGATCTATTCTCTTAGCAACTTTCAAGTGTATAATCCAGTATTGTTAGCCATAATGACCATGCCGCACATCAGATCCCCAGAACTTATTTTCCTTATAACTGGAAGTGTGTACGCTTTGACCAGCATCTCCCCGTCTCCCCTACCTCCAGCCCTGGGAATGGTCACCCGATCCCGTTTCTAGGAGCTCAGCTCTCTGGACTGCTCGTGCAGGCAGGTGATCTACAACATTCGTGTTTTTCTGTCTGATTCATTTCTCTCAGCGTAATGCCCTCAAGGTCCATCCATGTGGTAGCAAAAGACAGGATTTCCTTCTTTCTCATGCATAAATAATATTCCTTTGCACATATACAGCAGAATCACATTTTTATCCATACATCCATACATGCACATTTCCGTTTTTTCCATAGTTTGGTTATTGTAAATAATGCGGCAGTGAACGAGGGAGTGCAGGTATCTCCAAGATTCCAACTTCATTTCCTTAGGAGACACACCCAGAAGTCAGATCGCTAGATCATAAGGTAGTTCTGTTGTGAATTTTTTGAGGAAACCCCATACTGTTTCCCATAGTGTTTGTACTAATGTACATTCCCACCCCGCAGGTCACAAAGGTTGCCGTTTCTCCACATCTTCGCACACACTTGTTATCTCTTCAGGTTTTGGGGGGGGGGGGTATTTTATTTTGTGTTGTTTTGTTTTGTTTTTTGTTGTTTGGTGAAAACCATTCTGAAAGATATTGTTGTTTGGTGAAAACCATTCTGAAAGATATAAGGTGATATATCATTGAAGTTTTGACTTGCATTTCCCAGATGGTTAATGATTTGGATAACATTTTCATAGCTGTTGACCATTTGGACGCCTTTGGGAAAATGTCTATTCAGTTCATCTGCCCATTTTTTATTCTGATTGTCTTTCTTACTGAATTGTACAAGTTCTTTATATATTTTGGGTGCTGCCTTTTATCAGGAATATGGCTTGTAAACATTTTCTCCCATTCCGTAGATTACCTTTTCATTTTGTCGATGGTTTCCTTTACCGTTCCAAAGCTTTAAGTTTGACATAGTCTCACTTGTTTATTTTTGCTTTTGTCACTTTTGTTGTGGTGTCAAATCCAAAAATCATCACCAAGACGTATGCCAGGGAGATTGCTGCCTACGCCTTCTTTCAGGTCTTACATTCAAGTCTTTAATTCATTTTTGAGTTAAATTTTGTGTATGGTGTAGGAGAGTGGTCCAGTTTCATTCTTTTACATGTTGCTTTCCAGTTTTCTTTCCCAACACCATTTTTTGAAGAGACTGTCCTTTCTCCATTGTACATTCTTGCCTCTGTCATCTTAAAATAACCAACCGTACACTCATGGGTTTATTTCGGAGTGGTCTATGTTGTTTTATTGTGTTTGTTTTTATGCCAATACCGTTTTAGTTACTATTGCTTTGTAATATAATTTCAAATCAGGAAGCACGATGTCTCTAGCTTTGCTCTTCTTTCTCAGGATTGCTTTGATTTTCAGTGTCTCTTCTGGTTCAATACCAACTTCAGGTTTGTTTTTTCTATTTGTGTAAAGAATCTCATTGGAATTTTGATAGAGATTCCATTGACTCTACTGATGGCTTTGAGCAGTATGGACATTTTAACCATATTAACTTTTCCAATCCATTACCTCAGGATGTCTTTCCATTTATTTGCATCATTTTTTATTTCTTTCATTAAAGTCTTACAGTTTTCTGTGTACAGATCTTTCACTTCCTCGTTTAAAGTGATTTTTAAGTATTTTTTTACTTTATGCTATTGTGAATGGGATTTTTTTTTTCAGATATTTTGTTGTTAGTCTGCAGAAACACAGCTAATTTGTATATGTTGATTTTGTGTCCTGCTGCTTTACTGAATTTGTTGCTGATTTCTAACAGTTTTTTGGTAGAGTCTTTAGGATTTTCTATATAGAAAATCATATCACCTGTAAACAAAGACAGTTTTACTTCTTCCATTCCAATTTAGATGTCTTTTATTTCTTTTTTTGCTTAAGGGTTCTGACTAGGACTTCCTGTACTATGTTGAGTAAGACTGGAGACAACGGGTACCTTGTATTACACTGAATCTTAGAGGGAAAACTTTACAACTTTCACCATTCATTTTAATGTTAGCTGTGGGCTTGTCATATATGGTCTTTATTGTGTTGAGGTATGTTCCTTCTATACTGAATATGTTGAAATTTTTTATCATGAAAAGATCTGGTTCATCACATTTTTTTTTTTTTTGCATTTCTTAGGATGACCATATGGTTTTTATTTTTTATTCTACTAACGTGATGTATCACATTTATTGATCTGCATATACTGAACCGTACTTACGTCCCTGGAATCAGTCCCCCTCCATCATGCTGCATGACCCTCTCAATGTGCTGTTGGAATCAGTTGCTGATATTTTGTTGAGAAATTTTTGCATCTGTATTCACTAGGGATATTGGCCTATATTTCTCTTCTTTCTTATTAAGTCCTCCTCTTCAAAGACTTTATCTGGCTTTGGTATCAGATAATACTGGCCTCATAAAAAGAGTTTGGGAGTGTTCTCTTCTCTTCAAAATTTTTGAAGAGTTTGAGAAGGATTGGCCTTAATTCCTAAATGTGTAACAGAAGTCACCAGGGAAACCATCTGGTTCTGGGCTTTTCTTTGTTAGGAGATTTTGATGACTGATTTAAATGCCTTACTGATTATTGGTCTGTTAAGATTTTTCTACGTGGTTGTGAGCCAGTCTCGATAGGGTGTATGTTTCTAGGAATTTGTTCATTTCTTCTGGATTACCCCGTTTGTTGGCATATTGTTCACAGTAGCCACTTACAGTCCTTAGTACTTCCGTGCTAACAGTTACATTTCCTCTTCCATTTTGGTTTTATTTGCCTGAGTTTCCTCTTTTTTTTTTTTCTTTCTTGGTCTAACTAAGATTTGTCAGTTTTGTTTATCTTTTCTAAAAAAAAAAAAAAAATTTGTTTGGACCTATTGGTCCTTTAGGATTTGATTAATTTCCACTTATTGGTGAATTTTCCAGCCTCCTTTCTAGTACTGATTTCTAGTTTTATGCCATAGTGGTCATAAAAGATACCTGGTATGGTTTTAACCTGCCTGAATTTGCTAAGACTTGTTTTGTGACCTTCACATGACTGCTGCTGGAGATCAGATGTGTACATCCTCCATGTGAACTCGAGAAGGATGAGAACTCTTGCTGCTGAGTAGAAAGCTGTGTGCGTGTGTGTTAGGTACAGTTCAGTATTTTCCTATTGTTTTTTCATCTCTTATCTAGTTCTTGTTCTCCATCTGCCCTTGGCCTAACTGCCTTGGGCGGCTTCCCAGACTGCTTGCGTGGATGGAGCCTCCGTGACTCCATCTTGAGAGCAGCTGTCTCCCAGGGTCTTCAGGCCGAGTTGGAACAGGACCTTCATTTTTTCGGAAGGAGAGAGAGAAGGTTAATCAATATCATTTCCAAATCCAGGAGGGAAAAAAGAGAGTTCCAGAGGAGCCAAAGAATACTCAAACATATGGTGAAATTGCCAAATTGCTTTATCTCTGAAAGGCCCTTACGTATCCCCTCACTCTTCTCACTGTTCAGACTATAATTTGTTTTAGTCTTTTTTGCACCAGAAAAAAAAGATGCAGGGACTCCTGGGTGGCTCAGTTGGTTAAGCGTCTGCCTTTGGCTCAGGTCATGATCCCAGTGTTCTTGGATCAAGTTCCGCATCGGGCTCCCTGCTCTGTGGGGAGCCTGCTTCTTCCTTTCCCTCTGCTGCCTCTCCCCCTGCTTACGCACTCCTGCTCGCTCTCTCTCCGTGTGTGTTAAATAAATAAGTAAAGTCTCCTTTAAAAAAGATGCAAAGAGAAAGAAAATATGATATTTTAACTAAATTAGGGATACTGATAGCTGAGTGAAATTTTATTTTTCCTTCTCTCTGATAGTTGGAATTATTACTTTAGCCAATGAGATGTTACTGACATGATGTGAACAGAGACTTCGGATGTGTTTTCTGTCCTTCACTTCTGCTTTTTCATTATGAGACCATGCCATGGGTAGTGACAGATCCAAAGTGGAGGAGATCCAAGACCAAATCTGCAACTTGGAGTCAAGCCCAACTGAACAGATCATTGATAAGTTAAGCCTCTGCCAATCCAGAATCACTTAAACATATTATTGTGGGGGGTGCCTGGTTGGCTCAGGCGGTGGAAAACGTGACTCTTGATCTCAGGGTTTTAAGTTCAAGCCCTTCATTGGGTGCAGAGATTACATCAAAAAAAAAAAAAAAACTTTATAAATAAATAAATATATCATTGTATCCTGCTGAGTTACAGTTGGTTCGTTACATGGGTGGTTCTGGCAGTAGCTAAGTGATCTCCAGCCTTGGAAGGATAAGAGCTGAAGGAAGGCTAGGAAATGTTGGAGAAATCACGTTGGGAAAAAAAGAATAAGGGTAGGATATAAATGGTCGTCTCCACCGTTCCATTGTCCTGCCCTAGGCTGATTCTCTGAAAAAGGGGTAGTAAGTGAGGGAACTCTCTTTAAACTTAGAGGTCCAAGATGAAAGGTGACCTGTGTATGTCCTGTTCAGCAGGGTCTAGGAAGATGTCAAGCTTCACTCAGTCATCTCCTGCAACAGCACCGTGGGGCTGCCGCAGGCAGAGATGGCAGCACTCTATTTCCAGCGTTAAAAGGACCAAACCAACACCCTCTCCTCACAGCAATAGTGCAGAAAAGCATTTAAATGTCTCCTGCTCTCCCTTTTCCCTGCAGAAGGAAGCGGTCGTCTCTGGAAAAGTGAGGTTGTAGAGTCTGCATGAGAAGATGTGAACTAGATATCTCACCAGGGAATTGATAAGGATTCCTGTGGGTGCCAAGAAGGGATAAAAATATACCAGAGGAGATGTCTTATGTGTCAAAGGATGCCGACGTGAAACTCAAGCCACCATAGCACTCGCCTATCCTGCTATAGCTGAGTACTATACTCCAGAAAAGGATCTGAACTGGAAAGCTCTTGGATCACAACACATTGAATTAATCACGGGATAGAAGATGGTACCGGGCCTTCAAGGCAACCTTAGCAAATATTCCTGACACTATAATTCCTGTCTCTTAGCCTGTTTCCAGTCATTAGTGATCAAGACCTCTCCTGATCTTCAGTCACTTCAGGGGAAACAAAGGGTTCATTCCCATTTTCTTCAGGCTCTATAATAAAATGCTAGCGCAGCATATTATATTTGGAGAAGAGCCAAAAATCTAATACTAACATCATGAGGAAACAAGAAACTGAAGACTGTGTTGTACTAAATATGATAGCTTCCCCTCCTGAAGAGGTCTTAAGAGATTCACAAACTATATTACACTTAAAAATGCCTAGGCACAGGATCACCCACGTAGCAAAGCTGGAAAAGATTAAACTATTTGAAATACACACACAGAATTCATTTTGAAACTATTTTTAAATAATATACTGTGGGCAGACGGGGACATTTTCAGACTGGGAGATATACCCAGGCTCCTCATATCTATTGTCCTTTACACAGTGAGGAAGCCAAGGTACTAAGAGATCAGGAAAACTGTCAAGACGGTGTAGCTAACGAGAAGAGGAAAAATTCCGACTCTGAGTCACTGCCCTCGGCTGTCTATTCCTGCTATAGTTTTTGTGTTTGTTTCACGTTTTTGAAAAAACAGCATTTTTTTCTTTTTTCTTTTTTAATTTTTTCAACTTATTTATTTTCAGAAAAACAGTATTCGTTATTTTTTCACCACACCCAGTGCTCCATGCAATCCGTGCCCTCTCTAATACCCACCACCTGGTTCCCCGACCTCCCACACCCCGCCCCTTCAAACCTCAATTTAAGTCATTTACAACCACGTCATAAGAGCAAGAAAACATAGCATCATTAAATAACAAGGTGAGCAACATTTCAAACGACACATCCTTTCATACTTGTAATAGATATGTTTACATACATCATTTTTTTAACTACTTGTTTTTTCTTTTCTGTCATACCAGAGTCATTTCAGACACGTCTTTCTTCACCGGATCACTCTTCACACAAGCCGGAACCTGCACTATTCCTTCCACTCTACCCTTCCTCCTTCATTCACTTTTAAACATTTTTGACTTCCTAAAATTAGTATGGCTTAATGCCTCAGAAGATTATCTTTCTACTGAAGTAGTTGAAATCACTGATGTAACTAAACTCATGACCACCCGAAGGAATATTTATTTAGAAACTTATTAATAATCACCACGTGACAACAGATAGAAAATTCACTCTGTGGTGAAACTCTGAATTTAGGTCTACTCGTGAAATCACTGGCGTGTGAAACAGGACTCGAAATGAGTACATTTGTTAGAAATGGTGGAGCAGTATTTCACACACTGGCGGTAGGGTCACTAAAAGTAGAAAAGTCCAAGCCTGTTTAGGAAAAGCACAGAAGCTTAGGATGACAGAGGTAGCGGCTCTGTGTCCACTGCAAGAGAAGACAAAGCAGCAGAGCCGGTATTTGTCGTCAGACCATAGAGCACGGTGAACGCCAGACTGAGGAATGTGACCTTAATTTAGTAGAGAGTGAGAGTCGCTGAGTGCTCCAGGAAAAGATGACAAAACAAAATATGATGAACCAAGGTTTAAATAAAATCAGTCTGGTCATGACCATCGCTGATGGATCATGGGACGCAGCTGGAAGCTGCAGGCAGCAGCTCAGGTAGGAGGTGACACGCTTGACCTAAGAGGTCTAAGACTTGACCATTACAGGCTAGAATAACCCAAGTGAATTCTGTAGTTCAGAGCAATATGAGAAATGTCTTCAATTTCTTTTCATACTTTCACAGTTTACCTTAATCATTAGTCCTTCATAATTAAATATACCGATTACCACTTCTATCAAGTACGTTTAATCAACACTCCTTTATGATGCCCTCACATTATCAAATGTTCTCTTCGCATAATCTCTAAAATGCCGCACCTCTCATAGATCAATTCCTCCTTCATAAAATTTCAGAAGGTCCCCTTGTTCTAATGTTGTTCAAACACACTGCCCCTATAATAAAGATTTATCATTGAGTCACATCCATTTGCTTGAGTTTTCATAATGCTAACAGAGTTATTTTATTCATTTATTCACCGTTTCAACGCATGAGTTGTCATTTTTAGAAACTCTGCCCTAGAAGGTAGGGTATCTGCTGGAGCACCTGACAGGAAGAGATATTGCTAAAGGAGACTGAATTTTTGATTAACAAATGGGAAAGCAATACCTTGAGATCTGTTCAATTCATTCAGAATTTATGTCTTACTGATTGCACACATGTTTTCGTGCCTATGTTAACAATGAATCACTTGGGTTAGATAATCATCCTCCCTAATGTTGTGTTCACGCCTGTTTTACAGTAGCTATTTGTTAGAGTTGATTAGAACATCCTCATAAATATGGCGACAATGATAATTGTGATTGACTGACCAAATTATTCTCTCTTTATTTTAAAATTTTACTTTATCACTAATTATGCTAAATTTTGTGTGATCATTTCCCCTGAAAACATGTTTATTTCCCTACAGACCCAGACTGATGATGCCTTGACCACTCCTTGTGTGCGTTCCCAGTAGGCCACTAGATGGTTTTCTTGGTTAGTTTGCTTTATTTTCTTGCATGCTAAAAGTTTTCTCTTGCAAATGGATTTCTAATGTAATATAGACCATTTCTCTGCCCCACCATTTCTCTAGCATATGAGATCTTTCAAATAGATTTATTTTTCTAAGTTGTTTGTTAAGCTTACTTACCTCATAAATTTGCTGGCAACAAATTCCTTCCGTTGCTTTTCTCAAACAAATCACACTGTGATAACATTTTTACAAGTCCTAGTTTTAGAAAACAATCTCATAGTACTATCAGCTCTTCAAATTTCCTATTGATCACTCTTTCCAAAAACTCAATTACAGTCAATGAATACACACTTTGCTTCTCAACATATGTATGGTTTTCCAAACTCATTTTCCTTTGTCTCAATTTGTAATAATTTTTACAAATAATTTTAATAAACAATGAATTCTGGAACACTGAAAATAAATAAAATAAAATGAAAAAGAAAAAAAATTTTTTTTACAAAAGAGCATTTTATTATTTTTTTTAATTTTTAAATTTTTTAAATTGTTTTGTTTTTTATTTTTTCAGCGTAACAGTATTAATTATTGTTATACCACACCTAGTGCTCCATGCAAACTGTGCCCTCTCCAATACCCACCACCTGGTTCCTCCAACCTCCCACCCCCCCATCCCTTCAAAACCCTCAGGTTGTTTTTTAGAGTCCATAGTCTCTCATGGTTCACGTCCCCTTCCAATTTCCCCCAACTCCCCTCTCCATCTCCCCTTGTCCTCCAGAATCCTAGAGGAGAACATGGGCAGTAATCTCTTCAATATCAGCCATAGCAACTTCTTTCGAGATATGTCTCCAAAGGCAAAGGAAACAAAAGCGAAGATGAACTTTGGGGCTTCATCAAGATCAAAAGTTTCTGCACAGCAAAGGAAACAGTCAACAAAACAAAGAGGCAACCCACAGAATGGGAGAAGATATTTGCAAGTGACAGTACAGACAAAAATTTGATATCCAGGATCTATAAAGAACTCCTGAAATTCAACACGCACAAAACAGATAATCATATTTAAAAAATGAGCAGAAGATATGAACAGATACTTCTCCAATGAAGACATACAAATGGCTATCGGACACATGAAAAAATGTTCATCATCACTAGCCATCAGGGAGATTCAAATTAAAACCACATTGAGATATCACCTTACACCAGTTAGAATGGCCAAAATTAGCAAGACAGGAAGCAACATGTGTTGGAGAGGATGTGGAGAAAGGGGAACCCTCTTCCACTGTTGGTGGGAATGCAAGTTGGTGCAGCCACTTTGGAGAACAGTGTGGAGATTCCTCAAGAATTTAAAAATAGAGCTTCCTTATGACCTTGCAATTGCACTACTGGGTATTTACCCCAAAGATAAAGATATAGAGAAAAGATGGGCCATCTGTACCCCAATGTTTATAGCAGCAATGGCCACAGTCGCCAAACTGTGGAAAGAACCAAGATGCCCTTCAACGGATGAATGGATAAGGAAGATGTGGTCCATAGACACTATGGAGTATGATGCCTCCATCAGAAAGGATGAATACCCAACTTTTGTAGCAACATGGACGGGACTGGAAGAGATTATGCTGAGTGAAATAAGTCAAGCAGAGAGAGTCAATTTTACGGTTTCACTTATTTGTGGAGCATAACAAATAGCCAAATAGCATGGAGGACAAGGGGAGTTAGAGAACTAACTAGAACTGGGGGCACCTGGGTGGCTCAGTGGGTTAAAGCTTCTGCCTTTGGCTCAGGTCATGATCCCAGGGTCCTGGGATTGAGTCCCACATCGGGCTCTCTGCTCAGCGGGAACCTGCTTCCTCCTCTCTCTCTGCCTGCCTCTCTGGCTACTTGTGATCTCTGTCTGTCAAATAAATAAATAAAATCTTAAAAAAAAAAACAACACTAGAACTGAACTGTTTTCACTGTAACATTTATCAAGGTTTGTCAGTCATTTTCTTTAATTTTCTAAAATGTACTGTAATGAAATTTTTTTCATATTACTATATAACTGGACTATTTGAGAAATTCAGTACTAATAGCTTTATTGAAACTTAAAATCTTTAGTAATAGACTTCCTGGAAGCAATATTTTTTTGTCAACACAGTCCAAAATTATCTCAATGAACACAGCTGCGAAACTGCAAACTTACAGCTTGTACTATAACTCCCCAAGGTTAAACATCTTGAAATACATATATTAAATACATGCATTATATATTAAATATAAAACATTATATATAATATATTATGTATATTTGTGTGCAGTGTATATATATATGTTTAGCCAATTTTTATTATCATGAATCCTTTCCACTTAACATATCATATCCCACAAAAGCAAAAATATACCATAAAATCTTGGATTTCCAATCAAATGAAGGCAGTACTAATATGTACTTGGTGTATTATAACATTCATTGTTTCTATAAAATCAACTCATTAATTTCATTCTTCGTCATTATCTCATTATTCGAACGAGGAAATAAAGGCTCAGAATCAAGGTGAGGTACCTTCTGAGACTACCCAACAAATAATTGTGAATAAAAGTAGGACCTTGTTTTCCTGAGTTCAGTCCTCTTTCTGCTCTTTGTACCAAGAATCCTATGAGAAACTGGAGAACAGATACTGGACAAGACCATGGGTTTCGGAGCACTGGACAATGTTGACTTACAAATCCTCCCTCAAAGCATCACTGAACGTGTCGTTATATACTATTTTGTACTCTAAGATGATGGTTAGAATGCTGAGCTGAATTTGCTCTCCAATGTGGCCAAAGAAAGGCAAACAGCAAGGTATTTCCACACAGTAAAGGCTAAAGGAATGAATAATCCAGAAAAGACCTTAAAATATATGTCCGTGATAAATGGTAGTACTGATGTCAGTGATAAAACAAGTTCCCTTGTCTAGAGCGTGGCTCTATCCAAAGATATTTTTAAAGGGTAGTGTGTGGACTTTTTAGGGTCTAGAAGACCCTGGGACCCCAGTTTCATTCCAAATGCAGAACACGGACAGGTAGACCTGTACAACAGATATAATTTCACGTCATCTGTTATCTCCAAAAATAACTTCTAATTCATTGCAGAGTCATATTTGATGTTTGTACTGGAAATTGTTTTCTCAGATATGGGTTAACGTACAACAAGACTTGGTTCTGTCCCGACACAGTCTAGCAGAGTGGAAATCTCCTAGTATCAGTCCGATAACAAGCGGGTCTGCTCCCAATTAGGAGCCCCCACACAGTTTCCAAAACCTCCGAATACGCCTGTGAGTCACCTGGGGTTTCCTTGAAATGTGGGCTGTGAAGAAGGCAGCCTGGGGTGCGGCCCGAGACTGCATTTTTACCGAGTTTGTATGATGCTTGCTGCTGGTTTTCAGACCACCCTCGCAGCAGTAACACCATAGCAAGATCCTAAAAGTAAAGAATTTGGAAGGTCATTTTCAATAAACTTCTCAAAGCACTGTGAATAGAAAATACTTGGAAAGTTCATTGATACTGGGAATTTGGAAATGTTTGCCGAGGCAGCTGCTGTCCAGTGAATCCTCAGCACAGCGCATTCCGCACAGCTGAGGCTAAAGAAACGAGTGACCCGGAGATGATCCGAAAATATGGGACGATACATGTCCGCGTTGGCGTCGGTGATAAAGCACATCTTTGTCTAGAGGATAGCTCCCTCCAAAAACTCTTAAAAAAAAAAAATAGAGTCTGTTTCATTGTATGTTTGTCAGGCCCAAACCAATGTAAAACTATTCTGCTAAGTTTAATTTCAGGGAAAAGTCTTTGCATACAGTATGTTTTAATTTTTTAGATAATAAAACCTATATACTTTAACATAGTTTTCTTCTTATAGTCACTCAGAAACTTGAGACATTTTTAAATGCTATCCTAGGTATCAATTCTGAAAGAAGTGACAAATATAATTTCACCTTATTACTCCCTTTAATTTCTATTGTTTTATGTCCCTAATACTCTTATTTTGCATCATACTTAATCTTATAAGTGTCTCCAAAAGGTTGTGGAGGTAATCGGGAAAATAAGAAAGGAAAGAGGAGATCTGAAAACCAAAGGGGAGAGGGCGTTTAGGAGGAGGGGCAGAGGACGGAGAGAAGAGGGAGGCAGGAGGGATGGACGGAGTCCGCTTCTACCTTCGAAGAAGAGAAACGTTTCCTTTTTAAGACTTTATTGATCTAATCGACAGAGAGATGGAGACAGTGAGAGAGAAACACAAGCCAGGCGGAGGGAGAGGAGAAGCAGGTTCCCGCCAGGCAGGGAGCCCGGTGCGGGGCTGATCCCAGGACCCCGGGATCATGACCTGAGCCGCGCAGACACTCCAACGACGGAGCCCCCCAGCTCCTTCCTTTCTTTCTGTTTCTTTTTGATTCGCTTTGCTTCGTTTTGATGTTTCTTTTTCTTTTCCTGCCTCTTTCCTTCTCTCCGTCTCTCCCCTTCCTCCCTCCCATCTTTCCTTCTTCTGCTTATGGACGCCTCCTTGCTCTAGTGCCAGGTCACGAAAAGGCTCTTTTCTCCACGGAATCCTTTTGCAATGTGCATCCAAAATCTGTCGTGCCCGTCAGTGTGTTTCTCTTTCTTGGCTCTCTTGTACCGCACTGTTCTCTCCCTCTGCCGGTGCCCCGTGCTTTGGAACTGTGGTCAAGACTCTATTCTAAGTCGTAAAAGGAGCATTCCTCCTGCTTTAGCCTTTCTTTTCAAAGCTGTTCTAGCAATTCAAATTCCTTTGCTTTTTCCAACACATTTTAGAATAATCTTGTTTATATCTATAAAAACATATTTCTGGAATTTTGCTTTATATTACGTGAAATCTGTATCTCATTTTTGGAAGAACTGATATCTTCACTATGTTGAGTCTTCCAATCAATAAACAAAGTATGTCTCTCCGTTCGTGCACATTTCCTTGGTTTTCTTTCATCAGAGGCTTCTAGTTTTCAGCATATACGATATATATGTTCTGTTAGATTTACACCTCAGTGTTGCATTTTGAGGGCAATTGCAAATAGTATTAGAATTTCTTTTCTTTTTTTTTTAAAGATTTTATTTATTTATTTGACAGACAGAGATCACAAGTAGGCAGAGAGGCAGGCAGAGAGAGAGAGGAGGAAGCAGGCTCCCTGTTGAGCAGAGAGCCCGATGCGGGGCTCGATCCCAGGACCCCGAGATCATGACCTGAGCCGAAGGCAGAGGCTTAACCCACTGAACCACCCAGGTGCCCTAGTATTGGAATTTCAATTTGGATATCCGCTTGTTAATTGGAAGCACATAGAAATGCCATTGACGGTTGCAAGTTCACCTTCTATCTTGTGAATAGGCTAAACTTAAAACATTGAAGGTCTGTTTTTATGCATTTTATACATAGAGCTTCATGGCATATAAAAACATGGTCAGCTTTATTTATTCTTTTCTAATGTATATGGCTTTTTAAGTTTTACTTCTCTTATCTTTATCATTTTCTTCTTTCTGGCTGGATTGGGTTCATGTTGCTCTTTTCTGGGTTCTTGAGGTGGGACTGAGGTACTGATCTAAGACTTTTCTTCTTTCCTAAGACACATTGTTAGTGCTCTGCTGTGTCTCACAAATTGTGGTGTGTGGCGTTTTCCATGTATCTTGCTATTTCTCAATGTTTTTAGATTTTTCTCTAGCAAAAGGATTATTTGGAAGCGCATTACTCAGTTTCCAAGTGTTTGGAGATTTTTCTCGTGTCCGTCTATTACTGTTTTCCGGTTTCGTCCCATTGTAGTTGGTGAACAATTTGCACAATATTAATTCCTTTAAATTTGCTGAGGATTATTTCAGGGCCCTGGATGAGGTGTATGTTGGAATATCTTCTGTAGCACTGGAAAAGGATGTGTTTTCTGCTGTTGCTGGAGGGAGTATCCTGTAAAAGTACATTGGTGTGCTGTAACTTTCTAATTTTGGGTTGTTTCAAGTGTGTTTGTCATAGTTCACTGAAGCACTCTTAGAGTGGCTTTTTAGAATGTTTGTCGGATAAGTGTACCCTCTGTCATCTCAGTTGTCTTTTTCTTTAGGTGAAGATCCTCCTGGTTCTTAGTACAACAAGTGATTTTTTTTTGAAAGCTGGAAAGTTTGGGTATGATGTTCTGAGACTCCGGACCTTCTGTTCTAGCTTCTGACATTGCTCCAGCAGGAGGAAGTGTGGTGTGTCTTGTCGCTGCGTGTGAGAGTAGAAGTCTGGCTTCTCCACTCCAGCTCTGATGACACCTGAGTCAGATGTTCCTCATTACTGCTGAGCAGAGCGGGGAGCTTTGGGTTCCAATGAGGTCTTCCCTGATACTCTATCGGCTGTAAGAAAGAAGGTTGCCCCATGATTGCTCTTCGCATGGCTTCTGCTGAAACCTGTGAGGAGTGTGACCTCATTACCAGTGGGCAGCGGTGAAAGTCCTGACTCTCTATTAGGCCTCATCTGACTTTACCTTAGGAGAAGTGCCGGGAGCCCTCATGACCATTAGGTGGAGGTCAAAGTCCAGGTTCCCACGTTGGTTCGTCTTCACTGACTCCATGGTGAGATCAGGGGACTCTTGGTTTATGTCCGGCAGTGACGAGCAACCTGTCTCTCTGCTAGGCCTCGGATACCATGCCAGCAGCAGGGTTGGAGTAATGTCACCACAGCAGGGGAAGGTGGAAGGTTCCAGCTCACTTGGGGAGGGGGGCAGTTGAGGCTCCCCTTTCAACGTTTGTTGTTTTGAAAAAGGCCTAGCCACAGGTTCTTCTGGGATGTGTGCTTGGAGGAGAGTGGCTCTTTGGCCAAACCACACCTTTCCTGGTCGTGTGGCTCTGGAGAGGAAGCTCTTGTTGGATTCCTCCTGCCTGCACATACGCGGTTTCCCCTGTTTCCCCGGAAAACCTCTTCAGCTTCAACTAAGAGCCTCTTCAGCTCTGAGTCTTGGACACATTCGTGGAAAAGAAAACCAGAGGAATTCACCACCGTGTCCTTCCTTGGGTCTGGACAACCGTCTTCTTTTACCCTTTCTGAGTCTTGTGTTTGCTTTATATATGTGACATCCAGAGTGTTTGTTGTACTTAGTGAGGCAAATTTGGTAAAATATGTCTATTCTAACTTCCCAGAAGCAAATACTTTTCTCTCAGTGTAGTTTTAATTTGACTTTCTCTTGTAATATTTAAGGGCCTTTATTATCTTTTTTGTGAGCTTTTTCACACTTTGATAACTGGAATTTTGTCTTGTTATCTTCTCGGTTCCTGTCTCTTGCCCACTTTTAGAATTGGGCTTTTGTATTTTCCCCAGCTTGTATGGATTCATTACATATAAAGAATCTTGACGTTTTGTGTCTGATATATATATTAAAATATTTTCTTCCAGTTTTTTATGTTTATTGAATTTGGTGGTTATGGGAGGCAAGCTTACTTTTTAAAATTCTTATGTAGTAGATGTGTTAATTTTCCACTTCATCTGGATTGTGAGTTGTATATGTTTCCTATTGCTGCTGTAACAAATTACCATGGTGCAAATTTACCATGTTAGAGTTCTCTAAGTCAGAGGTCAGACATAGATACTCTTATCTATGAGAAAAATCAAGGGGCTAACAGGACAGCATACCTTCTGGAGGCTTCATTCCATTCCCAGCTTCTATAGGTTGCTCATATTCTTTAGCAATGGTCCCTACTTTCATCTGTAAAGCCAGAAGGTCAGGTAAAATTCTTGACACACCTTCTTCTTCCCTTGTTATCTCTGTCTGATGTATTGGGCAAAGGTTTTCTGCTTTTAAGAATTTATGTGATTATATTGAGTTTACCCAGATAATCCGGGAAAATCTCTCCATCTCAAAGACCTCTTCCTAATCACATCTGCAAATTCCCTTTTGCAATGTGAGGTAACATACTTAAAAATTTCAGGACTTAAGGGTAGACATTCTTGGCAGTCATTCTTTGCCTAACATGTGACCCGTAGCTAAAAGCCCTTTCCTATAACGAAGTTATAGAGGAATTCACCCTTTTTCCCTCTAATTTTTGTATTAATTCCCTATTGTGACTATAACAAAATTGGTAACTTAAAACAATACACATTTATTCTCCTATAGTTTTCGAGGTTCAACACCCAGAATGAGTGCTATTGGGCTTGTCAAGTTAATTGCTAAGTTTATTCCTAAGGATGTTACTTTTTTTGCATTTGCCACTTGCATGGTTATCTCCTAGAATGAAAAAAGCTTACATTAGAGGAAGTTAGTTCCAGTGACATGAATGTTCAGAGAGGGCAATAATAAACCAAGATGCTTGATTTGAAAGTGAACTTTGTTTTTTAAAAATATTAGAAAGAATTTTTGTATCAATTTGCAAATTATCCTAAGCATGTTTTAAGCAAAATTAAGAAATACTTTGGCAAATTTAAACACTTGTAAAATAAACACAAAAAAGTATTACATGTCTAGAAATTTCAACTTGATGTAAAACAGTTTTTTGCTATGTACATACAAGATACAAATGTACAATTAATCACTTAACATTAAAAATTCATTGCTACTCATTAGCTACATTGCCCATTTAGTCTCTAAATTATTTAAATGTGTGTAATTTCATTAAAAATAATCCTCCAAAATAATAGGCATTACATTATCCCATTTTCTAAAAGCATATCATATATGGCTATGAAAACCTTCTGTAAGAAATTCTGCCTAGGACTGCAGTGTTTATACAAACTCTCAGATGGCTAAATTAAGCCAGGTATTATGAATTCAAACAATAGACATATGCAAGAGGCCAATTAGTTAATTAATTAAATCCTCCCTCTGGGCTTGTATCAGTTAGTATTGCTTCAGTGTTGTCAAGTTGGAAGGATAAAAAATAATGCACTTAAAAGTTTGTTAACTTAATCTATAACTTTGAATATTTAGCCTCGTGGTATGTGGGCCTCCGTTTATACTGCTGTCCCTGGCTTTGCAAATAACAAATGATAAGATATAATGAAAGCGGTGACTTCAGACAAAATTCTGCCATACATACATTTCTTTGCAAACAGCAAGAACAAGTCATGTAATCTGCTGTATAAACCCAGTGAGTTCTGAGGCTCAGGCATTCCAGAAAGTGCTTGCATGGAAAGTTCCCTGGGGAATTTTCAGCATCATTTCAGGGACCGGATTTTGCTAATCTTCTAATCAGAATCAGGGCAGAATCGCTGTATGTGGCTTTGCACAACACCAAGCAACATTCTTAGCAGAGGGTAGCACTGACCAGAGTCTTCTTTCTGCTCACACAGGGACAGAGCGCCCTGTCTGTTATTTCTAGCCCCAGCACGTGGGTTTCCTGCTTAATGAAAAAGAGAGTCCTCTCTCAAGGCAGATGAAAACAGAATTATTTAAAACTCCTTTCTGTGAACTCCTGCTGGTGTGTGGATTCAAAATTAGAGTTTTTAAAATGTCAACTGTTCAATCCTGAATTCTATACTTTTTACCAAGCTGTTTGCCATCGTATCAATTACAACTTCCACGATTCTGTAAACCCGACACTGTCGTGGGGATTAAACGTAACGGACGCCACTGTTAGGACGGGCTCGCCCGACCTCCCCCAAAGTCCTCGCCCCGACCGGGGCCTGGAAGCCTGGAGCTCTCGGCCCGTCCTCTCCGTCCGCGCCCCTGCCCAGTCGGCCGGGCCTAGAGCAGCGCCCGGGAGACCGCGTCGGGGTCTGCGCCCAGGCCGTCTGGAAACGACCGGACGCGGCTGAAGTGTGAGGCGCTTGAGCTCCGTTTGCTCTGGGCGGAGCCCGACGGCGACCCCGACCCGGACCCGACCGCGCGGGCCCGCGCCCCCTGCCCTCTGCCCGCCGAGGCGGCGCACGTTCGCACCGTCTGAAGGTCAGAGCAGAAACTTTCTCTCAATGTTCCTTCTTTTTTTTTTCTTTTTTCTCTTTCTCCTTTCTCTCCTTTGTTGAGTCCGATTCAGGAGAAACGGGGCTTTACGCGAACGTGTCTGTCTCTGCGCCTCCCGGGCCCGGCCCCCCGAAGGCCAGGGCAGGTCGGGGGACAGCGGCGCGCGGGGTCTCTGCGAAGCGCCTCCCCGCCACGCCGCCGTCCTCTGGGGCTTTCCGGGCCGAGTCCCGGCGAGGACGGCGGAGAGGTCAGCACCCCCGTCCACGCCACGTCTACTCGGAGCAAATCCCTCCGGTCGGGGCCGCGGAGCCCGTGGGGGCGTCCGGAGGCCGCACCGCGTGGGAGACTCGGCTCCGTCCTCCGGCCCAGCGACCCGGCCTGGCTCCCGCTCCCCGACGGCATCTCCGGGACGCGACCTACCGCGAAGGACGGAGCGTCCCGTGTCCTCCCCAATGTGCCCGCACCTGCCACCCGGCGCCCAGACGCGACCGGCCGCGCAGAGCCGCACACACGGCGTCGCTCAGGCGCACCCGCGTCCCCCCCCCGTCCGGGCCAGGGGCCGCACCCGCCGTTGCTCCGGAGAAGGACTTCTTGGTTCCTCGGACCCGACCTCCCCGAGGCCCTCCCGGCCCCCACTTTGCCTTTGCCCGAGGGCAGCCCCGCGGGACGGAGTGTCCCGGTGCGGACCTGGAAGCCCTCGCGGGTTCTCTGCGGACACCGGCGGGGCCACCGCGGGATCACGGGCTCCAGTGACAAGGATGACAGCCCGGAAACGGAGGACGAGACACGCTGAAGTCCTGAATTCCGTGAAGTCGGAGGACGGTCATGTCCCGAGCGTGGGGCTCTGCCGTGTCCTCACCATTGCCCGTGCGCCCGTCTCTTGGGCCTGCCCTGCGACGCCGACGGCCCGGGACCACGGCAGCCTCTGCCCTGCCGTCCGTCGTCCTCAGGCCCCCGGGCTCCCGCCTGGTCCTGCCCCGGGGGCTGGCGCCGCCGGCTTCCCGCGTCAGGAACGTTCTCCGCTCCTTAGCGCTGGAGCTCGAGGGTCGAAAATGCACGTCCCTGTCCCCGCGATAAGCGGCCCCACCCGCCCTTACCGTCTCTGGGACGGTCCTTCAGAGGCAGTGGGGGTTACACAGCTTAAATGAAGCAAAACAAAACCATCGCCGATTCCACATTTACAACATGATAATGGGTCGTGTCTATGCGTTCGCGCGTCGGTGCACCCGTCCATGCAGCTCTGCGATCCGAACACGGCTTCCAGTTTGTTTGCAGTGACTGAGGAGTTTGAGTGACTAAGATTCTTCGTGAACTCAGGGAACCGGAGGGTGCTTTTTTGGTCAATGACTCTGTCTCTGTGGCTGGGACCTTAAGTCCTACTATGAAAGAACATGGCAAGATTATATGTACATATATTTGACGTGGATGTGGTCATTGGAGGGACAAAGAAGGTGGGCACAGGATGTCAGCAGGAATCGGAAAAGGAGGAAAGAGCAGCCCCTGTGCTCAGCACCAGTCACCGTATCTAAGTAGAGAAATCGCAGCCAAGACAAATGTCAGATGTAGGACCAAGTGAAGGATTCCTTCAAGGGACATGGTTGTAATCCTTGGTCTTCACTGAGTTTGAGTTTCCTTTTTCCGACTGTCCAGCCTCCATCCCAGCGGGGAGCACAGAGCAACGTTCCTCTGGAAGTCATCAGAGCGGATCATCTCACCTTCACTAATGGGGCCCTAACTCCCAATCAGTGGCTTAGCAGAAGTAACACCTGTCCTGCCGCAAAACTCTGTTCAGACTTGATACAGGTAATCCCACAAAGCCCCCTGACATCTTTATTCTTCAGCTATGTAACTAGGACGATGGTGCCTTGATGCTGGGTTTGGACAACGGAACTAAATAAGCTGGAGGTGATCGACCAGACGTGATTTGGGATGTTTCCACCACATGGGTACAACCCAGAGATGTGTCTCCCTCTTTCTGAACCTCAGCTCCACAATCCGGCAGTGAAACACCATCTGTGTCCTGATCACGTAATCCAAAAAGATGCTCATTTTTTAAAAACCAAATCCTTAAAAGGTCTTAAGAACTATGTTCCTAACAGGCTTCAAAAAAATTATGGACTCAGAGTCACCTTCAAAATGAACCATTAAAAATAATGTGATTTATTCTCCTAAGAGTCCAGCCTTCTGTTGAACAGGAGAGCAGGAGGAGACATGACTGAGAGGTTGGCTGGGCACTACGTTTCAGAAGGCGCCGAGAGCCAGACAGAGATTGTAGCTGAGGGGACAGGAGGCTTGAGCAAGGGGATAAATTCTGTGAAGGAGAAGAGAGCAAAGCTCCCAGACTCATTGAATCAGACAGATTCAAGTACAACCTCAAAGTAAAATTTAGAATATAAAAGGGTCAAACTTCAAAATCATTTGTTTTATTGAGAAAAACCTGAGACACCTTATAGTTTATTTCAAAATAACAAAAGCCCACTGGGAGAGTTTTGGAACAAAGAATATAATGATTAAGAAGAGAAATCAGGACACATGACCTCTAAGTATTATTAAAATTGGGGCTAACCTGGAAAATTAACATGGTTAGAGTCAAAGTAGTTCCAATTTCTCTGAAGAAAAGAAACACCTGGGGGATAAATACATTCGTGACATTATGACTCCATTTTAATCCAAAATCCATTCCAGTTTTATCTAAGAGACTATAAACTGTTGTTAATAAGAAGATACGTAATATATAAAATTGCAAAATTTGTGCAAAGTAGCTAACTTCTTTTCCTCTAGGTTCATTCACTGCTTTTAAAGTTTTTAATCAATTAGCAATTACAAGATTTTTTTTTTTTTAAGTAGGTGTCCTGACTAGTAAGGAGCCCAACAAGGGCTCGAACTCACAACCCTGAGATCAAGACCTGAGCTGCTATCGAGAGTCTGACTCTTAACTGACTGAGCCACGCAGGACCCAGACAGGAAACTTCTTTTTTTAATCGAAGAGAAAAATATATATATTTCAAATAAAAAGGAAAATTTTGCTTGATTCTTGGTTGGTCTCTAAATCCCAAGAAGCCCCTCATCAAAGTAAACCCACAGTGACGGTGCAGGTGCAAATGATGCTTAGTAAGCAGGCAACTCTTCACACGGGTCATTCAATTATTCCTATGCTTACTCTGTAAAAAGAAAGAAGCTTGGTTTATCATTTGCATTCTTAGACTCACTTAGCAGGAGCTCTGTTATCTGGAGGAAAAAAAAAAAATGTTATTCTTTTCCTTCCAGGAAGGAAAATTCAAATAATGATACATGAAGAGACAGAAATGCCAGTTACAGCGCTGGCACTTCAAGACCTTACAGTTTAAATAATTTTTTAAGCTACACTTTTGTTCTTTAAACGTCAGTTTGGTTCTCTGCATCAGAAAGTTGAGTCTACTGTTTAATTATTTTTCCTTCTATTAACAAGAAATTCAAAGGTAAATGGCTCATGACCGGTATGAGGGGGACAGCATGTCGTAGGAGAGGTTCTCATAGGTTTTCTCTGTTTTCCTTAGTGTGTGTTTTAACTTGCGCAGTGCAGACCAGCCGTTGCGCATCGAGACGTCTTGTCTGTATCCCAAGATGGAGAAGAGGAAAGGCAAGAAGGTTAGCCAACTGACTCTTTCCTTTTATCTCAAGGAATAATATAGATTTGACCATAAATGTCATTTAATAGCTGTAAACGAGTGCGAGGAAGTAATTTCAGTCCGGCATCTTGTTTGAACAAAATCTTCTCATAAGGGAAAGAGGAGAAAATGAATAGGTCATGAGAAATGTTTTCTGTAACACAGAAATTTTAATTGGTTAGAACTTTTGTTCAACTTCAGTTTGTACTAAAAGCTTAGGGGGCTGCCGCGCGTACTGTTAACAAAAATCCCTTCACGTATCCGTTTATTCATCACTGAGATACAAGAATGAAAGGCAGGGCCTGTCCCAAATAGTACGTAGCCCTATGGGCATTTGTGTGCTTGCTGGGCTGAGTGAAGACAAGACAGGAAAATGCAAACACATTTCTATATAAATGACACACAAGAACTGGATACTAAGTATTACGAGGCCCAGAGCGGGAGGTCTGGGTGGGGACAAGGAGAGCGCACAGCGAGGGAAGGCCCGGAAGAGCGGACCGGTGGTCATGGTCTCCTCGTCGCGTCTCTGGGATTTGAGCGGATCTCCATAATGACACAAGAACTGCCCAGGAGCAGAAAGGAAGTGGAACAGTGGCCACTCGCAGTCACTCTTCCTTAACAGAAAATCTGTTCTTAGAAAACTGGACGTCCATTACCCGCACTTCGTTAAATCTGCTTTTTGAAATTAGTCTCAACCTACTCAACTTTCTTTTTAAGATTCATTTATGTATTGGGTGGGGAGGGGCTGAGGGGGAGGAAGACCAAACTTCAAGCAGAGCGGACGCCGAGTGAGGGGCGCAGGGCTCAACCTCCACACCCTGAGATCGTGACCTGAGCCAAAACCAAAGGTCAGATGCTCGACTTACCCCGCCGCCCAGCTGCCTTGTTCGCCTATTCAACTTGAATATCAGATAAGGACAATATAAAATAAGTCATTTGATTAAATTTGAACCTGTGGGTATTTTTTTCATTGTTTAATTTTTGACCAATTAGACTTAAAAATCAGGCTACGAAGGCATTTGAACAAGTGTCAGTGATGTTGAGATATAGGAAGAAACAAACAAAAATCATAAAGACTACAGGCCGTTACTTCCAGGAAAGAAAATCTTACATTGGAGGCTAGAAGGGAAAAATCTATTTCTTAAGGAAAGGCTTTTTCATTTTTATGTCAGGCAGCCTATATTCCTTTCATGTCAGGCATCTGGAAAAGCAGAGACTGACTGAGGCACAAAAATCACCGGATTCACTCCAATAAAACTTAACAGTTTTATAAGAAATAGACAGTTTGCAGATATTTTATGATAGCACTTTCTGAGGCTTATAAACCACAGACAGAGGCTTAGATCAAAGCCACAAAACATGTTGAGGTTTAGCTTGTGCGTGAGTTTATCCAGAAACAACGGAAACATGATATCATTTCACATCTGGGAATAAGCCAAAGTAGAAACAGCACGATTTCGGTGACAGGTTCAGTCTGTGATCATGTCACGCAAGAAAAGAGGAGAAAAAATAAATTGTCCTGATTTAAAAACAAAAACAAAAAACTGTACTTCTCCTTGTGAAAAATTACCATCAAATTGTGATCCACACGTTATCATCAAATGGCGATCTGTATGATCAGAGAGAAATGACCAGGATGAGAAAACCCACTGTTTAATATATTTTATGCTGTAAGTTGGAGGCCTGTTTTCCTTTTCTCTTTCTTCTCAAATCTCATCTTTTGATATGAGAGTCTCAGGTTTCACGTCAGGCCAGCAAGTATTGGTAATGATTAAATGTGTGAAGTCGGCTCTAGTGTCTCCAGAAAACCTAAAGGACTGTTTGTTTGTTTGTTTGTTTTTAAGATTTTTTAATTTATTTGACAGACAGAGATCACAAGCAGGCAGAGAGGCAGGGAGAGAGAGAGAGGAGCAAGCAGGCTCCCTGATGATCAGAGAGCCCGATGCGGGGCTCGATCCCAGGACCCTGAGATCACGACCTGAGCCGAAGGCAGAGGCTTTAACCCACTGAGCCACCCAGGCGCCCCTAAAGGACTGTTTTGATAATCAGCACATTTTATCTCTCCCAACCAAAAAGGTAGAATCATTTCTCTTCTTCCAATGAATGACAAGTACATTATTTTGTACACTGTTGAATTTTTCATACAGATTTTCATTTTACTCTCAACAAAAATCCAGGTTCGTAAAGACCAGGTCCACATTTATTACTGACACATTCTATTTAAATCTTCCTGATTTCTTTGGCATCCAAAGCCAGTTCTTCGTATCCTGTGTTCCTCACACTTTACCATCCGTTCCTCTACTCACTCTCCTCACCATCTTCTCTCTCAGCTAAATCAGCAGAGATGCACCGTCCTTCCGGTAGGAAAAAGAACGGCATGAAGAGGTTAAGTGATGTTCCCAAAATGTCACATCAAATTAGTGTTGGAGTTAGGACCAGGGGACTGTCTGCCTAACCAGACCCAGAAAAGAACCAAGGAGAATTTGTGAAGTAGTCACGTACATTCTTTCCCAGGTACATAGAGCTGATCTGGGGTCGCCTGATCTATTAAACTACCCAGAACATCCTAGAACATTTTTTATTGAATTGTACAGAGAACATCAACAGTTTCTACCCAAATCAAAATGGAAAAATGCTTAAGAGCTTCAATGAGAAATTCTGTGCTCCTCTATGGTGCTTGGACACAATATACAAATCAAAGTCAATTCAAAGAGTTTGTGCTTGTTTTCTTCTCTGTGTTTACAGTAACACAGATATTTCAGTTAAGTATTTTTAGATATGCTGCACTTGACTTCTTTAAAACTGTAAACTTTCAGTACAGTGACTAATACATCACTGTTCAACATTTACAAAACTATATTAGATGAACTTGTCAACAAACCCCTTCTCTCTTCTTCATATGTCATATCTTTTTTCCAAATCTTTTCCCCCTTCTATCTCATTTAATAGTTTCTTCCACTGGGAGAGTGATAGGTAAATTCATTTGAATTAGGTGCTGAGAACTGCATTTTTATTTGTAGAAAAGAATTATTTTACTTTAAAAAAATGAATTCTAGAGAAAGAAATGAATTGCCAATGGTAGAACATCAAGGATCATGGGTTACAACTAAGGACTCTCAAGTTCTGTTTACTTGAAATTCACATAATTTGGTTTAAAAAAAAAAAACACTCAGAGGTGGAAGCCTGGTTGAACAGGTAAAATCCAGAAGTAATTCTGAAGCACCATAAGGGACCATCGGGGAGCATCCGCTGAAGCACTGTGAGTGGGGACGAGGCGGTCAGCAGGACCTGCGCTCATGCCAGCGCGCTTACCAGTCCCCTGTCCTGTGCGCGTCAGGCTCTCTGTTCTACTGTTTCCCGCACTGGAGCACTGAAGTCTGAGTTGCATCACTTGGAATGAAGCCACTTCCTCCGATCTAAAAATGTGGCACACTTCCAGCCTATTTGCAGGACGATTTTTAGTACAACAACACTATTTGGTTTTAAGGTAATAAAAATTAAAATAAAAGTAATTGAATCCATTTTTATCGTGACAGAGACCCTAGGAAGGAATACGTTTCATCCTGACTGTATTACATTTAAACTGAGGCACACAGAGTTTAAATAAATCCCCTGCAACATACAGCTCACCAGTGGCCGAGACGGGGTTTCAACTCAGGGTTTAGATTCCTAGAGATTACTGCTTGTGATACTGTCCTATAACTTCTACCCTATTGTCATCTAATATTATACCTTCGCCTCTGATGATCAAGTTAATAATTGTGAGTTAGAAAAGTGGAGATCGAGTATTTTTTCTTAAACTTTTTTTCTGGCGACAAATTTACTAAACTGGAAACTGGGAGACAGTTCTCTATTCTAATTCGGCTCTGAGACATTGTGCCCTTAAATTCCTTGTGCTTCACTTTCATTGTCTGCATAATGGAGTTTTAGGATAAATGATTTATAATTTATAATACTTCATAAAGCCCCTCCAGCCCTCAAAGCCAATTCCTCCTTTGAACCCCATTCTAGAGAGTGTGACCCTCCATTTTGGTAGTCACCTTGTCCTTACGGTGGAAAAGCTGAGCTGGGATCAATAGGGTAGTCGGGGAAAGGAAGACTCAGAGTCACCCTCTCTTCAAACTCTGGTCACGTTTTGAAATAGGCCAAGAAGGCAGACTGGGTTTACTCGGCGCTTGAACACATCTGCCGTGTAATGAATCAGAGCCTAGATGTACCTTAAAAGTTAAAATGCAGATGAAATGCCCATAGAAGATGCCGATCTTGGATCTTGAGGAATGTGCAGGGTGTAGATAAGCAGAGTGAACAGGGAGAGGATCCCACATGGAGGACAAGATCCTGGGAACGAACACAGATGCAGAAATGAGAGCCATGTGTGTAGGGGCTGAAGGAGGGAAGCTGAACGATACCAGAACAATGTTTTCATTTTGGCTTATCTTGAGAAATACCATCGGATAGATAAGTCAAGGTCGAGTTGTAGAATTTATTAAATGTTGGTTATCAGTTATCAGGGGCTGCATAAGAAAGCACCACAAATCTTATGACTGGAAACCACACGTACATATCGTCTCTGAGTCCACACAGGTTAGCAGTCAGGCATGGCTTAGTGTCACACAGGCTGTTGGCAGGACCTGCTACCCCACTGCAGACTCAGGCTCCTTCCACACTTACTCGGGTGTTGGGAGAATGCATCGCCTTGTGCTTGTATGGCCACGGCCCCAGTTTCTTGCCAGCTGTCATCGGGCTTCTCTGTCACCAACCCGGAGTCCCTCCTTTCCCAGGCCCTCTGAACTGCAAGTTTGCTGCTTCTTAGCCGTCAGTTAGCAGAGTGTCTCTCATGCTTTGTCTTCTTTTATTGGGTTCACCGGACTATGCCAGGCCCACCTGAGATCTCTTCCTTTTGATGAACTCAGTCAGTGGATTAGTAGCATAATCATGGGAGCCATACCCCATTATGTTCACTGGCCCTGCCCACATCAAGAGTGGGGGAATGTATGGGGAATGTGCACTAGAGGATGGAAATATTGAGGGCCCTCTTAAACACCTGCCTACCAGACTGAACATTGGAAACATTGTTATAATAGGATATCGTCTGAAGTTTATTGCTCTGTGTGATAATTTTGTGATGCAAATCAGGCATAGAGGGGCATATCATCATAAAGTGCTCGAGATTAATGCCGGATGGTATGGCCCTCCTCTCAGATGCATTCATGGGGTTCGGGCATTCATTGTCACGCGTGTTGATAGTGTTGTCACAGCCTAGGAATCACTTTCTGCAAGGGCATGACCTCACCTAAGACGTCAGCTTATCCTCCGGGAAGGCTATTTCCAATGGTGAATCCAAACAGGAAGTACAGAGTTTCCCAGATTCATTCAGACATTTTGGAAAAGCTCTTCCAGCAACAGAGTTCCTCTGGGATTATTTGAGGTCTTTGTTGCGATTGCATCTCACTGTAATTCCGACCACTGCCTGGTCTTACTTCCGTCATTCGTTCACAGACACTGCTGTTGCAAATTTACAGCACACGCTGTTTCCTCATGACAGGGACCTGCGATAGTTGATAGAGTGATGGGCCTAGAAGGCAAACTCTAATGGGAACTTGGAGGAAGATGTCTTCCGGCAAACTAGTCAGGACCAGTCACTGCGAATGGGCAGAACGCAGATGCGGCTTCGAGGGCAGAGCAGAGCGGCGGCGAGGGTACCTATGCCAGGGAAGGCGCGGCTGGATGCAACAGCACAGGTATGTACGTGTTTAGAGAATGTAATATTTATAAGGACTATGGGATTAGATGTCTGTTGGTTGGGTACTGGGTAGATAAGGGGAAAAACCCAAAAACAAAACAAAACAAAAAAAAACATGGTTGACTAAAGGTGATTAGTCAACCATTAAAGACAAACTCTGAAAGCCAGAATATGTGGGCACAGTGTGAAGCGACTCATCTCATTCTGGAGAGAAGAAAAAAAGAAAAAGAAAAAGAAACTGAGAATAAGATTCAGGATGCAAAGGGAGGCTGGCTCCAGAAACGGTTGGGTTCTCAACTCTGGGAGCCTGTTACCCAAAGTCAGGGCTCTGACTGGGAAGAAATGGGAATCGGAAACATGGAATTGGGTGCATGGATCAATGCACTCCCCAACGTGAGTGGTTGGGTCATCTTGAACCTTTCAAGCCTACAGAAAAGCCATCTTCCCTGTTAAAGGTTTGTACGCTTCATTTGTTTTTAGAAGCCAGAGGAGTCTTAAACCAGCAAGACCAGCAATAGATATCCTTCTTGGGGTGTGTGCATCCATCTATCCCCTGGACCACCAGACCCAAAACTAGAGTAAAGTCACAACATAATTTGGCAAAGGAAGTTCTGAGCTTGTAAGGTAGGAAAGGAACTACATCCCCAAGATGCTTCAAAAACTTGACCATCTCGGAATCAAAGGAAAGAAATGACAAATTTGGATAAGTGGTGACTTACTGACATGAGAGCCTGCTGTCCTGTAGGCTTTCGCAGCCTGGAAGGACAGTGCTGACATGTGGTGAGGCGGTTTCTGAGATGAAAGTGACAAAACATCTTCTGTGGAAGATGCTGAAGTAAGTTTTTAAAAAAGACTCAGAGAAGTATCGCTAAACTAGACAATCTACATAAAGCTAGAAAACCCACCAGCTACACCCCTCAAATCACACAGAGTAGGCTCCATTTACCAGGGTAATAGGGACCGTACTTGTTGGTGGAGAACAGCCCCGTGACAGGATCAGCAGTGGCTGAACTCTAGGTTGATGACAGATTGTGTTCGTATAGAACTCAGCTCACAGACTGCAATGGGTTGGAAAGATTCCAGATAGAATTCAAGCTGAGGCACTTAACCATCAGGAGAAAGTATTTCAATTATTATAACAAGCAACAAGTTTGGTCAGACAAGCAGAGCTCCTTGGCCTAAAAGAAGCAATGGAGATGGTGGACAGAGTATGGCATCCTTACGGGCACTGTAGATGCTCAGATAAGAGTAATTCAGCCTATAGATATATGTCTGTGGTCAGCTAAGAAAAATATTCAGCCTGTATTTCTAGACATGTAATGCTCCTCAAATTATAATAATACAAATTGAGAATGGGTCATCAGAAAACCAAGGCCAGCTATCCCCATAAGATTCCATAATCCTTTGTCAAATGTGGGAATTGAACAGGTTTTCAGAGCCAGATCCCATTCACATGGAAGGAGAGATCAGATCCGCAGGAATAAGCATCCTCCCTACAACACTACATCAAACGTATATGGTAATGATACTCCTAGAGTTTCCTCCAAAAGATCTACAGCTAAATATTTGAGCCATTGTACACTGAGGAAGGGAAATATTTTGAAGACATTGAAGAGAGCTGGACACAAGATACCATCATAGACCCTCCATTAGGGTGAGAGTGTTTGCAGCTTGCTGATTAATGATTTCCTGGCCAAAGTTCAACTTGTAATGGGTCATTTGGGATTTTGGTCAGTTCTCTGTAACATAAATTTATAATCTGAATGAATGTACTTACTATTAGACGAAACACCGTAATTTATTCTTTGGTCTCTAGGGTCAGAGATATTGCAGTGGACTAAATGAAGTGAAATCCATTTAAACTATACCCTCCTCTTCTCCAGGCAAAATAGTAAGTCAGAAACAATGAATATTAAATTCCAAGAGAATGGAAGGTGGGAATGGCATCAATTAGTTCCAACCTTAGTGACCCAAGAGATGCGGGACTGATGATCCCACAGAAGTTTGAATCAAAGGATAGTGTTTATTGGGAGTTGCTGTGCTAGAACAGAGTAACTGAATCCCAGGTAAATGGGGTATATTTCTATCTGGAGAATAGATGCTCTTTCATTCTACTGCCCAGCAAGATGGGCATGATAGATAATCCTCAAAATGGGCAGATCTTTGATGACGCGCTTAGTCATCCACTTACAAAGGAAGGTTATCCTGTGACAATTTGTATAAACAAATTCACAGCCAGTGGTGAGTGGACTGGTTGGTTGGTCAGAGACACAGGGAAAGACTGGCGAATCGGGAACAAGGATATTTGGGTTTACGGGGCGTGGATAGTGCTATGGGCTTGATCATGTGAGGATCTTGTACCACATGTTAACACCGCCAGAGAGCAACCACATGCGGGGGGCAGTAAACATCCAGGTCGACGTAATGACTTGTCCATCGCCAGCTTTCGCCTTCAACACAATGAGAACCAGAAAGGAGTAGCTTGGTGACAGAGACAATGCATATGTCCCAAAGCCTCGGCTCTCATACACTAAGGCTGATCTAGCCACTGCCATTGACAAATGTCTCATCTTCCAACAACAGAAATCATCCCACATTCCCTGCACAGGCACCATTCTCTGAGCAGAAAAAGTGACATCTGGTGTCAGGTTGATTATATTGGAGCATCACCACAAAGGCCTGGCAATTCATCTTTTACTAAAATTGATCTGTGTTCTGTGTATGGTTTTCCTTTCCCTGCCTGTGAGACTTCAGAACTTAGAAAAGCGTTTGTTCTATTGACAAAGAATTCCTGAGTAACAGCAGATCAAACCAAGCACAGAGGACAGTGTAGTGAGCACATGGGCTCCACGGGTCGGAACACACACTGCATAATCTCAAAGCTTAGCTGCTAATGGGACCATGTCCTTTTGATCATGGGCGAAAGCCTCGATCTGGAGAAGATTCTCTGTGAGCAGGAGAGTCACCCTTCACCACAGAACACAGACCTTCGACCAGCGGTTGTTATCCGTGATGGTCACTCATAGGTCAACTAGATGGAGCGGTAGCCATGGACTGTGATCCCCCCTTACAGTTACTGCCAAGGACCCGCATGAGGGCTCTGGTTGGGTTTTAGCTCCATGACTTCAGAGGTCTTGGTTCCTGACACAGAAGTGCGTCGACAGGGAAGCAGCAGGAGCCCCAGACTGCGCCATCCGTGCCGCACGTATTACACGGCTGTGCATCTTCAAGCAAGGAAAGGGGTCACTATGTGGGCAGGGACAGGTGCCCTCCACTGTCAGGGGTGGGGGGCCACTACTTCCCCTCGGGGTCTGGTGATCTACTGTGACACTGCTTGGTAATTCCCTTGCTGTTTCGTTGTTGAATAAACAAGTGTAGAAGCCATAAACTAAAAAAAAAATATGTATCACTTCTATAAGGTACTCAGAGGCCCAGCCTCCTCAGGAACAAATGTTGCGCTTGCCCCTACCCCAAGCACCTACAGGAAAGGAGCTGTCCGCAGGCCAGAGCCCAACGTCAGCAGAAGGCTGGGCGTCCTTCGCTTTGTACCTGGCTGCCATGGGGGGGGGGGGGGGGGGGGGGGCTCTAGGTTGGTTTTTTTTTTGTTTTTGCTTTTGTTTCTTTCACTCATCTTTCTTCTGTCCATTTTTTCATGAAACAAAGACGAACCGAAATCATGGAGGAACTACTCCCAATGGGATAAACTGAGACGGCCACATCCCTCCATGAGGATGTTCCCAAGGCACTGTCGTTCCCAGTGGCCAGAATCGTCATGTTCTACCGGCTCGGAGCGGGGTACCTTCCCCAGGGGTTGCTTCTGGTTGCAGGGGGACGCCTCGCCCAAAGGACCAGCAGTGTCGGGAGGGAACCACATGCAATTGCTAATCCATGAGCGGGCGCAGCCCCGTCCATCCAGAGAGTCTCTGAAGGGTCCTTAGTCCTCCCAGAGGTCCCGGCTGGACGGCGGCGGACACGGTGCATCCCAGGTCAACACGGCCTGCGGCCCGTCGGCGGCTCTCACTCCTGCGCGGGCGTCATCAGCAGGAGCAACCCCCGGTGACCCATCGGCCGACACCCCACTCTGGGCTTTCCCGGATATCCGTCTTACGGCACGACCCCATCTTCTCTGCTTAGCACGTGTGTCGAGCACGAAGCAAATTTCCTCGTCAGCCCGACTCACCTCCCTCTGTCTTACTTCCCGGAACCGAGGTCTGTCCCGACGGCTGATTCCTGGATTGGCCTACGCGCTGGACACTTTCTTCGGGGACCCCGGAGCAGGGGCACCTTTCCCGGTCGTGTCTCCCGCAGGGGACGAGCTACCGCACGGCTTCCCTTTCGTCCTGGTCTGGACGCGCCGGGGCCCTGCTAGGTTCCGGGTCACACGCCGCCAATTCCGGACACCTCGCGTCCCGTCCCCTTGTGTCGCGCCGACCCGAAGCGCAGTTGGGAGTCGGTTACCCCAGATCTTTCATTCTGAGAATCCGTCCACGAACAGTTCTCCGGTTTCCTCCTCTACCCAAATTCCGCAGTTCTGCCTCAAGAGTCCGAACTTTCCTCGAACTTGGAACGCAAGGTCAGCCACTCCGGGGTCTCGAGCCTGGGAATGTCTCAAACAGCAGTTCTCATCACACGTAACCCTAACACACACATACACCGCACATGATCGCGTGTACGTAACGTGCGCACGATACGATGATGATACAACAGTACAGAACACACACACGGGAGAGTCACGTGCGACAAGTAGGAACTTGAATCGGGCCTTTAGTGGCAGGTCCGACACCGACCATTACTTCCCTGATTCAATGTGATCGAATACTTGTGAGTCAACTCTCAAATCGCCATACCCTTTGAGAAAGGGTCGTTCTTTTTTCTGTCTCAGGGTGTCATGAAAGGTATTTTGGTTGCTTCCAGTTCTCAGCAACAGTGAATGAAGTTGCCATAAACATACAGATGTGGGTTTACGTGCAGACCTAAGTTTTCAAATCAGTTGGAGAAATTCCTATGAGAGTAGCTGCTGAATTCAATGATAAGACTTTATTTAGTTTTGCAGAAAATTGGAAAAGGTCTTGCAGAGGTGGTGCTCCATTTCATATTCTAACCGGCAACAGAGGAGCGTTTCTGTCGTGCTCCATCCTTGCCTGCAATCCGTGTTTCCAGTATTCTGGATTCTAGCCAACTAGTATTATTGAATACGGAAATTCTAGTTACAGAGATGCAAATATCATCACAAATAGCCAAATCTCTAGCTGTTTACACAGTTTTTTTTTTCCTGCGAGTCATTAACCAAGTCAAAGTCTGCTTCAGAACCCTTCACCATCAGCTATTTTGGGACAATGAATGGACCATTAATGTTATCTTGATGCTTGAATGTAATTTTTACTATAAAAAGAAATTAGAACCCAAGTGGCAACTAATATTCGTTAAGACATGGTATTAATAAGTCAAAAAAATTAAAAATATATTACTACACAATCCAAAAGCGCATCACATGATTTGATATTTGAACTGTGTATTTCAATAGCAGAATATCTACAACTTGTGGCGTTTACAGCATTCAACCCACTTATTTTGTGACGCTTTCACATCTATCGGAATAGAATTATAACAAGAGGAGTCAGGAGTTTCTACAAATTGCTCCTAGCATCTCATGGGCACTGGGAGAACCTGAGGTTAGAGCAGTTGACAGTGATTGATCCTCTCATCACAGAACTGGAACGTGAATTCTGCTCTACAGAACTAACCCAGTGGAAGATACTGGATAAAGTTTCTCTCAACAGTGTCACGTAGAGAGCTAAATTATAGAGGATCAAGAGAGCATCCTTTTTATGGGCTAACTAATTTAGAAAATATTCTGTAGAACAAATTGGCATTATGCAGGATTAGGAAAGGTACGTAACAAGAAAGAGAAACTTATTTAGTGAATTTGTTTTACAAATTCTTGACCTAACAATGAGCATGTTTTATTAATGTATATGGCTTCATTGTATTCTTCCGTATTTGGTGTTTTGTTTTCTTTTGTTTTGTTTTTACCCGAAATTTGAAGTTCCTATGAAAGCTTAGCCATAGTGGGTCTGTCTGCCTCATCCTAAATCTGTCTGGAATAGCAGAATATTAATGAGAATCACATTGTTTTATACTTATAATTGCCTTGGCTCTAATTCCTGTTAATTCACAACTAGTATCAAGTGTCAGGTAGCCAAAAATAACTAAAAAAAAATCTGAATAATTATGTACTTTGAATGAGAAAAAAATGTTAACATGGTGGCCTGCATTCTATAGGAAAAAGACGTGTGTTGTGAGTCAAACTCATTTAGGCAGAATAGAGCTATTTAGATGCAAACCCCAGTTTGACTGCAGGTATAATAGACAGGGTTTGCGACTGTTCTTTGTTTAAGACACTGTATCTAAGAAAAATAAAAGTCATTATGAAGTTGCCATTCAACACTGCTTTAGAACCACACTTCTGCAGTTTGCTAATAACTTCTCCATATTATGCTGATCTGCAATTTTTGAAACTGTATTTTTAACCCACATAGTTGGCATACTTTCTAAAGCAACTGCTTTATTCTGGGAAATCTGGCTGCCATGATTCGTGGTTTGACTACAGTATTTCCATACAAGTAAGTTCCCACTGATGTACTTGTGGTTTCCCATATCCCAAAAAGTATTCTGTGATGAGTGTGGGATGGAGAAGACTGTGCATCTTACGATAATCTTTCTGGCCACATAGACCACAATTTGTATCAGTAATCTTGACATTTTGGCAGGCATAAGTATACATGATTCTTGCCAATATATATTTATTATTTATACCATTTTCTTTTGATGTTTTAGCCTTTAGGAAATGAAAGAAAAAGAAATATGTCTCTAAAACAGCTCCAAAATTTTCGTTGAATACCCCCAACTACTTTAACAATTGCCTTAAACCAAATTCAGGGTCACATTTCTAGAGACTTCAGTTCGGTATGTCTATGTGGATACGTATCTCTTGCTGGAAAGGAAGCAGAGAGGGGAGATCAAACCTGGTGCAGAGATTTCACTGGTTTCTTCAGAATCCGTGCAGTTACGGACCATGAAAGGATCAGTGAAGGACAATGACTTTTTTTTTTTTTTTCTTCCAGTCTGCATCCACCCCGGAGAACAGACTGCAGTCAGCACAGAAGGACCTCATCAGAGAGGCCTCTGAACATAAAGCAGCTGTCTTAAGTATTAAAAATGTGACTTCAGTTTTCCTCTTAAATACCATCCCAGCTGACCTTTTGAAACACAAGTTTCTCTCTGCTTGAAATTGCTCATTCTCCTGAAGAACAATAATCAATTAATGTGTTTATTTTAATCTTGCTTGGCCTTTCTTGAGAGCAAGCACATTCCAAAATAGTTCTGTGTCCTTTAAGTCCTAGATCCATTTTCTCATTTGACATCCAAAAACTGAACTAGCTGTCATGAATTTCCTCATAGTTGTTGGAGAGAAAGGTAAGTGGTGTTACATGCAATTTAATATTATATATTGTGTGAGAGGAGAAACACTTGAACGTGGAAAATTCACAATGATACAACATGTTTCCATGTATTTTGTTTTGTTAGTTGTCAGGCAATTTTCATGCATTGCTTTTGGGGACATTTTTGTCTAATTTTGCTTTGACCTTCTAATTTTTAGTTGGGGAACAGTGCGGGAAACAATCTGGTTTTGATGGAATCCCAAAGTTTTGTAAGTGTGTGTGTGTTCTGAATAAGCTCAACTAGGTCATATGACTCATGCACTTTCCATGGTCTCATTGACTTTGTTTTATGTCTACAAGCTTTCTAATTAATTTTATTTGGTCAGATAGACATTCTTGATTGCTTCTTTCTGAAAAAATAAAAATCAACTGTTTGCTAAGAAGGAGGTCCTGCTGTAGAGTTTTCAATAGACTATCTCCCAAAGGTTTGTACAGATTCGATCAATTTGCACAGCAGGAACAAATCCTCGAGCCCCCTGTGGTTTTGAAGGACAGCTGTTGTCTCTCATTTCAGCTCTGTGATTAAGGCTTAAGGCAGGGTACAGAGAGATGAGAAATACAATGGCTACCTTTGGAAGATTTAATAGGCATGCTGGGGATTTTTACATTTTCTGCATATTCTTTTCTTTATAGGTACAGGAAAACAACAACAACAACGACTTCACCAAAAAGCTACATAAAAGAGTATAGCTCATATGTCAAAGGCAAGTTTTATTTGAATATATTTCAAGGAAGTATTCTAAAACTCACATTCTCACATACAAAGCTTCATTATAAAACCCAAGCGCATACAAGCAGGTTCCTATAAAATCCAGAGGAATAACAAATTCGCTGTGAATTTAAATGCTTCTCTTCATGTAAACATATTTAAGAATACTTGTGTTTTGATATTTCAATATTGTACTATCTTATACATTTCAGCATTTCTTTGCTGGCGTTTAAGTCTAGTGTTTACTTGGAAAGAGGAGAGTCCCCAAATTCCTTTGAGACATGCATCATCTATCTCGAAGTTATCCTGAAAATTTGGCAAGCCATTAATATTTTTGAAGAGAATCATAGGCCCATTTCTCCAGAGTAACTATACGCTGTGATCTGTGTTTCTAAGAGTAGGAAAGGTTGAGAAAGCAGAGTATCTGAGAATCACCCTTTTGCCTTGCATCCAACTTTATTAGAAGGACAGAATTTTGTATACAAATCTTGAGATTATAAACACATACAAAGGTTGGGACACTTTTGTGGTCTCTGCTGTCCCCTTCTATAAGACTGTTGCCAGCCAGATGCACTATTTACCTAGGAAACATTGACTCAATATTTATTTCAACCGGTATGTAAATAAAAAATGAAATATGTGGTTTCTGTGACATTTTTTGGTTAGTTTGGAGGACTTTGTTCCTTTCTTATGCCAAGAATAGCTAATGTCCATGAACTTCATGAACCCCATTAGAGGACTCTCCCAAAGTCAAAGCTCAGATCAGAGCTATAACTGTGACCGCAGCATCAAAGTGGGAAGTTTAAAATCCGAGTCCAGGGCTTCCCTCCGCGTCAGTCTGAGACACTCTAGAGCGGACGGTTTAAGTAATCTAATTGAAAACCAGTTAAACATCCAAATAAGCTATGGTTTAGGATCGAACTCAAGTGATTCCACGTAATACTTGTTAGTCTAACTGCCACACGATGAAACAATTGGCCAGCTTACTTTCAGGTATTTCCTTTTAGTTCCTTTTATGTCAAAAAGGTGAAAACTACAGGCATTACCAGAGAACTAAAGGAAATTAAAGAGGAATCATTGCAGAAACAGCCTGTTGCATAAATGCATCATACGAATCACTTTTGAGCCCAGAAAGGGTCCAAACTGTCTGAAGAATGAACAGGTCGGTCCAGTATCTGTGTGCAGCCCCTTGGCCAAGAGTGGGTTCGCTGACATCTCCGAGTGTTTACGACTCTCCCTTCATCACCTGTCTCCTCCTGTTCCCTGTACTGTCTGGCACAACCAAAGCTGCTTTTTCTTTTTTTCAAATTAAAGCAGATACCAAGAATAAAATCAATGAAGAACTGAATTGGTAAATGAAGCATGAGTGAGTCTTTGCGTTTGTCTGTAGCAGAACTCAGTTTTTGCTGAACCTTTGCCAAAATTTCCCAGCACACACTTCTTATATACACTTAGCTACCTAATACCAATTATTTAATGATTTTAATCGTAAACTGATTTTAAGAATTAGATAAAAAGGCAAAATCATACAAAGCATTGAAAAATAATAATTTTAAATCTGTCCCAGAGCTATATTAATTTTTTTCAGCTATTAGTAGATGAGTCATAAAATTCTTTTATTTTTTCCTTTCAAAATGTAGCCAAGAAACAAACATCTTTCTTTGCTTTCTTTGCAGGAAAGAACCAGTCTCTGGATTATTTCCAGGCCATCCAGACAGCTATTTCAACTGGAACAAGTGACCTTTGGAACTGACTAGAACATAGCAGCCTAGCCAGACAGAGAGGAGGGAGTAGTCAACTGGGAAGGGCCCCAACATGCCCTTGTGAAATGTCATTTGAAGTAAGAGGACAATAAAAATTAAGGACAAGTAAATGAGCTTAAAAATATTTAAAACTAATGAAAACTGTGTGACAACAACATGGGATTCCAGGAAAGGTACAGTAGGAGTTAACACACACACTCCGCAACTACAGTTCTCCATTCCCTTCAGTATAAGGAACGTCTCTCAGTTATAGAACGTTCATTGTTAAATCTTCACAGCCTCTTTGAAAACGCTGTAATCATTGGTTTTCCCTTACTCGGTTGGGCCAGATTTCCTTGGTCTATGATTCTATAGTGGTTGTAGATCATCTCAGAGAATGGCCAAGATCTTTATTCAGCAAATTATTGCTGCAGTGAGATAAAAGTTAAAATCATAGTGAAGTTTTCATCAGAGAGAACAAAGTATTATCTTCTAACATTTACTTGGAAGGCATATGGTTCTTTTCTCTCCTGGAGAGCTTAAGAAGTTTTAGCTCACATCATTAGCAAGAAGCATGTTGCTAAAGAAGTATTCAACCTTTACTGAATGATTATGGACAAAATGTTGTGCTTGGCACCGAAGGATATAAAAATGTCAAAGCAAACTTTTCTTCAAGACTTTTGGAGAATAAATAAAGAAGTTTTATAAAAAAAAAACTTTATTAAAATATTTTTAAAAGATTTTCCAAGACAGTATTTTATATATTTTTGCAAAATCTATTAATAATTCAGTAAAGGACAAATTATCAAGAAAATGCTATGGGATATCAGAATGTCCTCTAATAAATTACTTAATTAGGTCCACTGGGTACTGAAGAATCCTTTTACGAAGGTAACTCCTACAGCTTCTAGCCAGGTTTCCTTTAATGAAAACAGCACTACTTAAAAGCCTTAATGCATAGTTCAAGGCGCCTATAGATAGACTTGCATGTAAACTGGAAAAGTCTGACTCAATGAATGTTGACTATGCATCTGAACGAATGCCAAAAATGAGGGTAAGGGAAATAAAGTAAATAAAGTAAATTTTTCCAAATTTTTTGTCATATAGTTATGGTGGTACTATTTTTTTTTTTTTAAAGATTTTTATTTATTTGACAGAAAGAGACACAGCAAGACAGGGAACACAAGCAGTGGGAGGGTGGGTGAGGGAGAAGCAGGCTTCCCCTAGGGCAGGGAGCCCGATGAGGGTTGGATCTCAAGACCCGGGGATCATGACCTGAGCGGAAGGCAGATGCTTAACCCACTGACAGAGCCACCCAGGCACCCCAATGGTGGTCCTATTAACTGACATGAAACCCAATGTTAATGATATAGAAATTCTACTATTTCCATTTATTATGTAATGTCAGAAAATTTTGAAATGAGACTTTAAACTCAACTTCTTAAGTATGCCATGTTTTTCATATTACTTAAGTGCGGTTCAGGAAGTACTGTGTCTTAGAACCCATGAACAGAAATGGAAGGAAATGAATCCAGAGAAGCGTAATGTCTTCTGCTATTTAAATAATATCCATATTTCATAAAAATTTATTTGAAAGGACTTAGAAGACCGTAAGTTATTTTAGGTGGTCTCCTTATTAGAGTAAGGAAATCCACTTTGGATGAATCCAGAGAAAATAAGTTTTATGAGGGGTTTCTAGAAGTGGGTCACATTTCGTCCTTAACAGCAGATGAAGACATGGACCAAGGAGGGCTCCAGGCTCAGCAGCAAGGCCGGCTTCTTCCTCTTCCACCCACCCGCACTTGTGCGCTCTTTCTGTCAAATAAATCAGTAAAATCTTAAAAAAAAAAAAAAAAAAAGACAAGGAACAAGTATTGAAGAGCTAAGATTTTGTCCCATTTATGAGATGGACACTGGAGGAGGAGGTTCTTGAAAAATTTATCTGAGCTCATCTAGGAAGGAGACGACACAAGTTAGGCTCTTCCTGCAGGAGATACGGGGATCTGAGCACAATACGAGGCACGCCCGTCTCAGCAGGGTGCTAGCCACTTAGAAAGGGTGTAGTTTAGGTGGAGTCTGAGATTTAGTTGTCAAAATTGAGTCCAAGATTCTCCAACTAGTTTAACAGAGGTTGAAATCCAAAATCATGAATAAATATTGAATTTGGAACTATATGTATGGAAACACTGGAACAGAAAAATATCAGCAGCTAGTTTTTTTTCACGGTTAAGTAACATCAAAAAGAGTTTAAAAAAAAAAGAAACATTCAGAAACACAGCAATGCAAAATCTATCAGAAATTCTATCTGAAAAATAAATTCCCATAATGTGACCAAAATTTTTTTAAAAATTCAGATCCCAAATAAAAGAAATAAGAAGAAAAAATTATTGCCATTGGACTGTCTTGATAGTTTCACAGTGGATATCCAACACTGTAGACACTAGCCAGTACTAGGTACCCACATTTAAACATAATTAAATATAAATGTCTTCTGGGAAGTTTTTGATTCACACGGTACTTTAGAACATATTGGTTTTCACCGATCAATTCATACAGTGCCTTACTTTTCCTTTATGACACTGAGCTAACTGAAGGCAGGAACCTGGTCATCTTCAGTTTAACTGTTAATTAAGTAAGCAAACTTAAATCTAGTCAGTTACTAGATGTTCTCTAACCCACATACGATATGTTATCACATAAAGTGAGTAATAAATGAGCTTTACTGAATGGGTTGATGAGTTGTTCCTTGATGTGCAAAGAATGTACATTTGAGTCCTGTGTATCTTTAATAATATTTTGTTTTCAAATTTTCAAGACTTCATGATATTCCAGTAAGCCACAGCTCAAATTTACCATCAAGTCCACCTCATAGAGACTATCTACCAAGAAACCCTATTATTACTAGGCTGAAAAGGCTCTCAGTTTTGAAAAGAGATGCTTACATAACACAGTTATTGCACCAGACACTTCTAGTGAAAGGAACCAAGTTATGACGCGTCTCCCCAGCAGAACTGAGGTCACGGTTTCATAACCGAAGGGGACTTGCTTATAAAGCTGAAATGTGCGCGGGCTGTAAGGAACTTAAAAGGAAAGTTCATTCATTCTTTTCCTTCTCTTCCTGCCTTTCTCTTCCCCTCTCAGGCCTCACCAGATGACCTAGACACTTCGTCATGCGAATTAGCTTCAGAATGTTTCTAGCTGGCCGGCGCGCTGGCCCAGATCCTGGGGAGGCTGCGGCAGGAGGGTCGCTGGAGCCCAGGAGTTCTGGGCCGGGGTGCGCGACGCCCATCGGTGTCCGCACTAAGTTCGGCATCGATATGGTGACCTCCCGGGAGCGGGGGACCACCAGGTTGCCTAAGGAGGGGTGAACCGGCCCAGGTCGGAAACAGAGCAGGTCAGAATGTTTCTAACTTAACCAGAGATTTTTTTAAAAAAATTTTTATTTATTTATTTGAGAGAGAGACAGTGAGAGCGAGCAGGAGAGGCGAGAAGGTCAGTGGGAGAAGCAGACTCCCCGTGGAGCTGGGAGCCTGATGCGGGACTCGATCCTGGGACTCCGGGATCATGACCTGAGCCGAAGGCAGTCGCTCAACCAACTGAGCCACCCAGGCGCCCCTAACCAGAGATGATTTAATAAGTAAATATACAATTATTTATTTAAAATCATTTATTCTCAGCAAAATCAAACATATCATTGAGTTTACATAGAAATACAATTTTCAACCAGATCTTCATAAAAATGGACTGGAGAAATGAACGTTCATAATTAATAACCAATTGTGTACTATTTAATCATGCCAGCAGCAGAACTGATTACCATTAAAAATGGTAAGGTAACGTATCTTAAGTGTGCAAATTCCATCTTAGTACTCTATGGTGTTACCATTGGTAATAAATGGCCACTAAATATATATCTATTACATAAAGCTTTTGAAGTACAATAAAAATACAAATTCTATCTGTTAAAAAAAGCCACTAATATGGCTTCTAAACATCCTCATTATACAAATTCCAAAATACTGTATGACAAACAAAATTATAAAGATTCTCCTTTATGAAATATATGCTAAGCTCTAACTAAGGTACAACTTAGCCAATACAGAAACAAGTAAGAAGGCTTATGTCTACCATAGAACATTATGAAGATACATACAAATATAACATTGCATAAGCATTTTATGATTTCTTTTCCTAGTGAATATGTACCCTTAGCACTTGACAAAATTTCCCAGGAGTAAAAGAAAAAAATCTATTTTTGAGATATATCCCTAATCTAAGCTCACATTTTTATTAATTTAATCTGTTTTTCTTATGATGCAATGAACCAAATTATAAATTTTAACCATAAATCCTTCTTGTACTGAATACCAATTAAAATCTGTTACATGATAGGCAAAGATATAGAAAATTAACATTTTAAAAGGTCGGAGTTCATCAGCATATTATGAAAAAAAATTTCATTGTTCATGTTAACCCAAACTGAGAAGCCACTTGATTTTTGTAAAAAATGAAATTCTGACTTCAACAGAAACAAATACGAATTAAAGTTGCTAAATAATACTGTTGATTCATAAAGAATAATTGTTAGAGATTTTAAAGTATCAAAACTAATGGGGCATCACAAAATAAGATCTGGTGAGAAAATGTTTATCAAAGAAGAAAATATGAGAATAATATTCAGTAAGAAAAATACATTTGGTAAAGTAAATGTGGGCAATAGATTCTGCAACTGTAGACAACCGACAGACATTCCATTTTTTTAAGAAAATATTAGATCAGATGATGTTTAGATGTTTAGCAATGTAACGTATCTCTTTAGAAATTAAATCTTAAGTGTATTTGTAATGAGCAAATTTTTGGCTTTTACCATTATCCTTACTTATGAAATAAATAAAAGATTTAGAGTATGACTGACTGTAGTAGCTAACATTATTACTTTACTTTTACTAATAAATAATTATTTGGCTTAACTATTATTGGAAATTATATTTTTGCTATTTTACCTGCTAAAAATGACCTGGCGGCATTATATTCAAAGTTTACATTTTGCTGATGATATGAACAACATCTAATACATAAATTAACACCTGTCTAATGCATGGTAACATGCTTACTGGTCTGAATACAGAATATACTAAGTTTAGCATTGGTATATCTCCTCAAGACTGAAAGGTATCATCAAGGTATGGCTTTGGGGAATGAATAATAAAGTAGCAGCCTGGAAAATGAACACAGATTTCAAGATGCTAATTATTTAGAACTCAGACACAAGGCAGATATTTGGATAATTTGTTCTTTGATTCTAAATTCATCTACAAGAGAAACAGAAAGGAACATGAAAGTATGATTTACTTTACAGTGACTTATTTTTAAAATAAACGTTATAGATCAATAGTGGAAGACATTTTACTAAAATAGTTTGCAAAAAGTGAAGATCTTCAAAAACATATTGGCACACAGACACTACCTGTCATATGATCTATATGCATATAAAACAAATTTAACACAAATCTGGATTTCTTGTTCTTGACATCAGCACCTGCTGTCTAATGGGTCGAGACAAAATACTGTGCCTTCAAGAGTTAGTCCCATTTTGAACCCCTCCTGTAAAACAGAGTAAAATCATTAAAATATGAAATGCTCATGACAATAATAAAGACGATAATAATGACGGTATTCATAAAATAAGAAGACTGAACAGTAGTTAAAATCTCCACGTTCTCATCAGCTGAGGAATAATACGGCAAATCCTGGCTTGTCCAATTTTTCTCAGTGTGTGTCTCAGGCATTTTAAATACGAATGTATGAAGTTAGCATGCCCAAAAGACAAAAGAAAACAGAAATATAGGGAATTACGTGGTTTCAAGACCTAAAGGTTTCTTTTTCAGTGAAGTCTATTTTGTCATTCTACCATAGTGTCTATCTCCTCTCCTGGCTTTCAGGGCTAATATCCAGTTATGTGTAACTAAGACAGCGAGACCTCAGATGTGATGAAAAGTTCGAAAGCCTGGTCAGCCCTGTCTAAGGCCTGGGTAAAACTCCCAACAGTGAACCCGATGCCACTTCCCATGGGAAACACAGAATTTCAGAGCACTTGGCCACAGAGAAGGCTTCCCCTACTGGCCCCGCTGTTGCTTGCAGCTCTAAGGTTGAGCCCCACTCCCCCTCGCAAGGTTTAGATGTTTCCGGAAGTTAAGTTGCCCTGGTTTATTGAGAGTAAGCTCACAAGCTTTTCCTCTTAAGATTTCTTTTCCCTCCAAGTTTTTGTTTCAGTTCCAGTGAGTTAATAAGGCCTCGTGCTGCATTTGTTTCCCCGGGGGGGGGGGGGGGGGGACCTGGTTATTCAACACCCAGTGCTCATCACAAGCGCTGAAGACTTCAAGTTAAGAGCTGGTGGAAAAAAGTTTGTGCTCTACTCTGAACTGTCTTTCTTTTTGTGTCAGGTGAGGGGCTCTCTCCAGCCTTAGCACCTCCTCCCTCCCCTCCCCTGTCCCTAATGCAGGCATTAGGCTCACAGCCATGGGGGATCTGGGGGCCACATGCTGGGTCTCCTTGTAGAAGCACTGTGGCTCCTACATTCATCCTAAACGTCTCTCTCTCACTGATGGAACTGAAATTTTGTTCAGGGAGGTCGTGTATGGTGAGGGCCAGCCAGGCGACACATTACAGGTGAGCAAAGAGTGAACAGCCTACTCCCGCCGGAAGTAAAATGTCCCTCAGAGAGGAGGCATTTTATTCCATCCAACTATACCTACTCGTGTGTTAGCCAGTTGTGAATCCCTTTGCCTTCCTCCAAATCACTTCCGTTTGCAACAGGTATCTAACGTCCTTATCACAAATCCAGTGTCAACACGATCCCAGAGAGGGAGAAAATATGACACTACAAGCCATGCCTGGTTCGCTGTCAAAGCGCTCCTCGCTCCACCTACAGCGGGAAGACCCTGGGGCCATGTCCCACCTCAAAGGCTCTTCAGAACTTCTTCCCAGAACTTAGAATACAAATTAGAGCCCGTTGAGTGAAAGTCAGAGTACTTACCTTTACTTTTTTAAAAGCCTGTTCTTATCACCAGAAGAAATATTTTGTCATATCTATGCATATTATTTTAAACAGCTGCCAAGTACTTAGAGAAGTCAATACTTAGAGCTAAAGATAGTGCAAATTAACTGTTTTGTATAAATATTTGATGTGGATATGTGAAGATCTGTGTATTATGTCATCTTCTGGCACAGTAGGTAGATAGATAGGCTATATATTGACTTGGAAAGCTTTGATACGGTGTTTAAAAATTTTCTCATCTCACTCTGAAATGAAACCACAATCATTTCAACTGAAAACACTATCAGTGTGGTTTGTGTTTCAATGGCAGAATAGCAATCATAGTGAAATAGGGATCGGTCACTATTTCAACAATAAAAAAAATTGTAAATCATTTGCAAGAATATCTCCATAGTGATTTTTTTTTCCTCCATAGTGATTTTATAAGGATCCCTTTGGAGTCCCCTTTGATTAATTTAATTATCCCTATTAATAGACACATAATATTATCTCTCTCTTGTTTTCTTTACTCCTAAGATAAAATTTCCCACACAGTTTCTAACCTTTGTCCTTAGCTCTCATTTAGTAAATCATGACTTAATGATCAGTGAGTCTTTCTTAGGTTTCCACAACTTGAATTTCAATACTCTGGATGAAAATGAAGCTTTCTTTAACTTACATAGTGAAAGAAATTATTGTAAACTAGTATCATGCGAAATATAACTTTATTGTTAACAAAGTACTAATAATATGCTTTTTTAATGAAGTATGTTGCCCCATTGCACTGCCATATTTTGAAATAGGGAAAAAAATGTGTTAAGGAAGGAAAAGTCAGTGTTCTGGAAGAATGTTCACATGTTGAGGATGTCCTTTGAGTCTCCTTTTTTTCTATCTCTAGGGTTTTTTCAACAATTTTAATATTAATATAACAACCATATATTATACATAAATTTCTTATGTATTTTAATGTATCACATATATAATTTTCTATATTCTTTTTAAAACTTAATGCAACAAATATTCCCTATTGGGTCCCCATAAAACTAATCTAATGATTACATAATCTATTAATTTTTTAAAGATTCAAGTATAGTTGATACACAATATTACATTAGTTTTGGGTGTATAACATAATGACTCAATATTTATATACATTATGGTATGTCCCCCCCAGTAAGTGTAGTTACCACCTGTCACCATAAAAAGTTATCCTAATATCATTGACTATATTCCCTATACTTTTCATCCTTGTGATTTATTTACTTTGTAACTGGAAGTTTGTGCCTCTGAATATACTCTTTACTTCTCTTCCCTCTGGCAGTCAGCAATCTATTATTTTTAATGTGATTTAACTGTTTGGGGTATTTTATAATTATGAATAAAGTTAACTAGAACCTTTTTCCCATAGAAAATTTCCCCATTTATAGCCATTTTCTTCTCTGAATAGATTGCATTGGAGTTTCTGATCTCAAAAAAAAAAGTAAGTTTTACTAATAATTACTCTCCATTGGGATGCTATGAACTGACCCAGGCCCAGCAATGAGTTAGCGGGCTTCTCTCATCACACTTTCACTTGCACTGGGGAAGAAAATAAAATAAATAAAAAAAATTTAAATAAAATGTTTATTTTGCTTGATTAAAATAGCATTTCTAGTTCTTTTGTATTTAATTTGTAGATTTTCTTTGGTTAGATTGAACATGTCCACATGCATATTAGCAACTTGTGCTCTTTTGTGAGCTGCTGTTTTTTAAAAATTTATCTGATTGTTAAGTTTTCTAATTACTTGTCTACTTACTTTAATTATGTATATGTGATATATTTATATATTGTTAAAGAGAAAAGGAAAAAATGACAAAAAAACTACAGATGCTATAAAACTACATATTTTTCTTTTCCTTATAGAAATTACTTCCCAATTCAAAAGTCTGATAAATATTCAATTGTATTTCAAACATTTTAAACTGACTACTCTTTCTGAAATTTTCTTGGATATTTAAGTTACAGCTGTGCACTGATCTTCTACCAAAGTATTAACCAGCTGACTTAACACCCCTTTATGCAAAATTCTTTCATCCTTCTTGCCATGCTCCTTTTTAAATGTATTAAATTATTATAACTCAGAAGGTATACTTCTGGGCTGTCAATACTACTCTGCTGACTTGCCTGTCAGTGACATGTGCCAGGAAGTTTAAATTATGTCAAATTAAATAACCACATTATTGATTTCAGATAAATATTTAATTTTCGAACAGTTTATAATAAAATATGACTTTATATTTCTGCTTAAATCCTGACATGCACAAGATACTTTTATAACTTCCTCTAAGTGAAAGAGAAAACCCAAATATCTCATTAGGCTCATTAACTCAATATTATTCCTACAACCCACTGTACTATAACTGTTTTTACATTGTATACAAAGATAAACATAGTAGCCAAATATGTGCATTAGCTTAATTAGGCTAACAAGATTAATAACAAAAGTGGTCACGGACTTTAGATGAAGAAAATATTATTTTACTTTAGTTAAAGTGACCTTGCAAGTAAATCTTGAACTAAAAACAAAACAAAGAAAAACAAAATCAGACAAGCAATGAGGTGAACAATGCAATAGAGACTACACCACTGAAAAAACAACTTTAAAATACGGGTTATAAAACCTCTTTACACACAACAATCAGAAACATCCATATGAAACTGCTATTTGAATGTTTATTAGGTAAAGCATGCAAATATTAAGGTTTTAGCTTTACGAAGTTATAAGTTGTTTAAAATTATTATGAAAATAATATACCAACCATCTCTGGCGCTACCCACCATGAAAGCAAAAAGAATAAAAAAGACATTAAGAAAATATTAGAAGTGGCAAAAACAAAAACAGAAGCAAAAATACCACAGCTTAACATTATTAACACATCACTAAATCATTCCATAATAGCATCTCTCAAAGTTAATTCCTACAAAAATATGCAGATGTAGGTTTTTTTAAAAAAATCTATTGAAATGTTTTCAGTCTTGTGAAAACTAAAAAAAAAAACATTAATAGAAAAGTACTCTTTGTGATCTGCATAGTGCTTGAGGACAAACGGCACCAGATCTGTGCCCATGTTTCTGTTTGTTCTTATAAAAGCGTTAGTCCCCAGTAGCACAAACCTAATTGGTAAAACTAATGAAAAAGGAAAGGGATTGATTTCATGTGAAATAAATAAAGTGTTCTTGCTAAATATTCATGCACTATCTGAGTGGAAGTTTTATAGTATCTAAATACGGAAAAGAGGGAGAAGAATTGTACCAAAAACCGGGTACCTGCTGAAATCAACAGAAGTGTGACATCACCCATCCTGCTAAAGTTCTTAATTTGAATTTTAGTAGGTGTTGTAATTTTGCTTTTATTTAGTTTATAATTTTTGAATTAATAGTTGACTAGAAGCTGTGAGGATAAATTATTTATAACTTTTCCGGTAAATATTTAAGAAATGTTACAATTTAAGTCAATGTAAAGGATTTAAAATAACTTTTTCATGTAAAAGAAAATTACCCGAAACCGAACTTGAGAAATGCTGTTTTAACATATTCTTTGAAATCTTAAGGCATATGTTATTCAACACTTAAGATGCACGCATTATAGTATCCAGAACAATAAGGAAATTCACATAATACCTAGAAAAAAAGACGACTGCATCATAGCCCTGGTCCAAAACGAATGGAAGGGGGTTTATATTATCTTTCTAGGAAGGGGTGTCTCACCAGTGTTAGAAAGTCAGAAATCACCATCACTTGTTTCGTCCAGGAAATGGAGCACAGAGAATGAACCACCTAATAAACAGGAATGACTCCTTCTCCCCACTGCTTCTTCTCAATCAGCTTCCTATAAAGGGTCTTTGCCTACATTCTACCATATAAATAGTCTTTTTAATAAAAATAGGATATAATTTCACAAACATGTAAAGGGCAAATATAAAGAGAAGGTTTTTTTCTGGTGCTTTTAAGATGACTTATTGATCAGGGCCCACTGTAAAAATCTTTTAAAACCAGTATCTTCAAACTCCCAGTACAAGTAAGACTGAAAAACAGAGGGAGAGCGAAGCGAGGACGCAAGCGGACGACACTGCTGAAGAAGGTGTCACCGGTGCCCGCTCCCCCGAACAGGGCCCATGGGTTGCGAACCACAACTACGGCGCTTGTCTTCAAAGACACCGACCTCAGTGTCACCAAGATCGCCCTTCATCTACCCACTCCCGACTTGAACTCCATAACTGGGAAAACGGAGACGAAACCTTGTAAACCTAGGACAGCTGCCCTGTAATTTTTGGATTTCAAAGTAATGAACCATTAGAATCCATGTACTTCTGTGTAATAAAAGAACCACCTCACTGCCATTGTAAATCACACTACTAAAGACGAAACACAATAAAAAACCATCCTTAGCATGTGTAGGAATACTTTTAGGACTAAATGTATATTCCTATTTTCAAAGCAATTGTTTCCAGTAAGTTCAAGTAAGGAAAGGGCCGCGCTGGTGTCCAGCATTTCCTGCGGCCCAGATTCAGGGCCCAGAAAGCCCTCGCGGCCCCCGTGAGAATAGTCACCTGCATCTCCTCCAGCTTCGACTGAATGTCCGGAGGGAAATCCCCCGCTCCGCAGGTAAACGGGTCAAACGGCTCGGCTCCGAACAGGTCCCGCTCTGCAAGCAGAGGACAGCTCAGTGAGCGGCCGCGAGTGGCCCCGGAGGCGCAGCGGGGCCAGGGCGGTCCCGAGGCAGGACGCGCGACCCGCCGACCCCGCACACGCCCCGCGGGCCTTTCCCGAGCTCGGACGAGTCGGGCACCAGCAAAGCAGCGAGATGCCTTTCGGGACCACATTCAGAACCGCCCGGGTGGGAGCAACCGTTACCGGGAAGGTTTCTGCGTCTCGGAGGCTTCTCCGGTTCAAACTCCCCGAATACCTGACATGACCACATGACAACGCCTGCACTTTTTCTGGAGCGATTTAGATCGTCCCCAGTGAGCGCGTCACTCGCTGAGACGTCCCGGGTCCGCGGCCCGGAGCCTCGGGGCCGCGATGGCCGAGGCCGACCGGCGAGTCGTTCCGCTCAGCTCCTGGCCTTAACCCCGCCTCACTCAGGAAACTGAAGACACATTGTCTCCTGCGCTAGAAACTGTAGCACCTTCCGGAATAATCACAGTGGGCAGGTTCTTTAAAAACGTCTCCTATCCAGAAACAAGTTTCTTCTTAAAAATAGCGATAATGGAATATCAAAAACCTCTCTGCAACATATATTCTCAAGTATTCACTTTTTGGTTAAGATACTAAAGAAGTATCAAAGTTAAAATCAATGTTTGTAATTGATAAAACAATTTAAAAATTTAAAAATTATGAAATTCCTTTCTTCTGAGTCAATTCCAGCTCAGCCTTAATGGACACAAATTTTTTTTTTTAATTATATAGGTGTGTGAGAATTTAGAATATATTAAGAAATATTATAACCTCAAAAGTCAATGCTATGTAAGAGGTAATATTTATGTTCCTTGAGTTTTACCATGTCCTCTAATTTCTGACCCTCATTATAAAAGACTCTTGCCTTTTTAGTCATAACTATTCTTTTTCCAAATTCGTGAATTAAATAAGTAAAAAATTTTTATAAGTTCCTGGTGCTGGCAAGTATTGTATAAATAAGAGGGACATATACTTTATCATCCAAATAAAGACACTTTTAATTCTGAAAAGAACGCTACCAACAGTTACACCAGGATGAAAGGTATAAACCTCAACTGTCCTAAACAAGTGGGAATTTATTGTCACCTTATATAAAAATATTATATATAAATACGAATAGGTATTGCATATGGGCATGGGTGTCGTTATCACTGTTGTTATTTTCCTCAGTCTCATGTGGCTTGGGCAATGAATCAGAACTGGGAGAACAAAGGAACTTTCCTTTGGAAGAGTGCCTGGGTGTCCACTGTACCACGAGCCCGACCAACAATGTTGTACACATGATAGATGTTTGTGAAAAGAAATGAAGTAATGAAATAAATAAGTAAACAAATAAACAAACAGAAAGAAAGGAAGTAATGAAAAGGATGTAGAGCTGATGGAGAGGAACAGAGATTTTCATTCCAGCGTGTCTCGGCTCATTGTGCTTTGCTTTACAGTGCTTCATAGAGAGCGTGGTTTTTTACAAACTAAAAGGGTTTGTGGCAATTCGGTATCAAATAAGTCTGTCTGTACCATTTTTCCTACAGCATTTGCTATGAAGATAGGTAGATACAGTATAGGGCATCTAGAATCCTATCCATCTACCTATCTGTCTATCCATATCTTTCATTATGTTTGTTAAATTTTGGCACTCAGGATCATTAGATATTTAAAAATGTAGCAAGGTGTTACTTCAGTTTCTCATTAAAAAATTCCTTAAAACCACTGGAGCAGCTTTGCCCAGATTTTCCAAAGGCGTGTCAGATTTATCAATTCTAAAAGAGAATGCATTTTTCATCTTTTCTACTTCCAGTTTTCCCTGTTAACAACATTCAGTCTAAAATCCTGAATCATCATTGATCATGAACTCTCAATCACCATCCTGATAATACTATTCCTTCTAAATATTTTCAAATCTATTCGCTCTTCTCAATTTGTATTTTGACTTTGATAAAAATCCTCTTTTGTAGTACATCTCTGTAATTTATATTTCAAATTCCAGATTGTAACCCAGGTCTAGCACACACGCTATACAAATGCCCTTTGGACTAAATAATGAATGAGTAAACTGATGGTCGTCCAAGGAATTAAAAAACAGTAAAGCAAGAGATGGGGGACACTCATAAAGACAAAGAAATGCCCCCATTACATCAGGATATTGTATCAGGATATTGGAAACATTTGCTAAAAATATACTATGGTATATATACTATAGATTATTTCCTGAAAAAATATTTGCATTGGCAGAAAATATATTCACAGGAATTTATATATTTCAATTTATGTAAAAGTACAGACATATTTTTGTAGACTGATTTTTAAAGTTACTAATGTTACTACTTTGCATTTACAAATTAATTCTGTAAAATTTACTGAAGATCTAACATGTGTAGTATATTTTGGTAAGTTCCACAGAGGGAAACAAATAAAGATCCTGACATATTTTAAGCCCAAGCTAAAACTTCAGAGTTATATCGAAAACCTCTTAATGTGAACCAGAGAGAATGCAATAAAGCACAGTATGTAAAACTCTCTTTTCTTCAGTTTCCCTTTGGACATAATGACTGAGCACAGCCATCGGGAGCTATTCTTCACGTTTCTGTGATGGGGCACAGATCAAAATACAATCACAACATTGAAAATGAGCATCTGTTGGATGTTTTCTAATTCACCAGGAAGAGAGTCTTATGTTCCTTCCAAATGTGCAGAAGGTAAAGCAGAGAAGCAATGGTGTGCATAGTATTACAGATATCCAGCGAGAACACTTCCATGGGATCAATAAACAAGTCATGGAATTCATATCTTTATACATTTAAGAATATTCATATACTCTATAACAAATAATTATTGTTTTTTTAAACGATAATGAAAAATTTAAACTGAGCTCTACTAAGCATGTCAAAACATTAAAATAATTACCACCAAGTTGTCTTTAACCATTAAAATATTTAAAAGTGTAACCCAAATAAAATAATATATGATTAAATGCTTTATATTGAAATAAATAACCCTATACTAAAATATCATTTTTCATAAAAGTTTCAAATGCTAAGTGATGCCATCAGTAGATACTCTGAATTATAAAGTTAAATATGATTAGCTGATCTGGCACAATGAAATATAATTCTTTGGTAATTAACACTTTGAGTGAACTTAAGATATGTAATTTTCCATAAAGTGTCAATGAAACATCTAAACTGTACACAAACATAGCTAAGAATATTGATTTGTTTAGAAAGCTTACTGATCTCAGTAGCTCTGCTGGGTACTGGCGGCGGCTGCGTGCCATTGCGAGCAGGGGTTGAAGTCACGTGTGATACCGGAGAAAACGGTACCATGTCAAAGATGTCGGTGGAGGGGGACTTGGGTGTCCCGGTGCCTGCCTGCAAATGAAAATAATGTGAATTACAGCAGTGATCCAGGTAGACACACTGTAATGCTAAATACTTCATACACATAGAGAACATGGATAAACAACAACAAATTCAGTTGAATCATATGAACTTGCCATTTTCTAGATCAAACGCTGGCAATTCCGTATGATTTAACCAGTCACACCAAACGTCCATTGCAAGAAAGCAACAGAAAATTTCTGCGACAATGACCTTAAAGATGACGGCAAAAATGGTGACAATGCTATTCCAGACAGATATAAAGATACTGGACTTTTTTGTCTATCTAGAAACAACTGCCATTTGTATCAGAGAATTGAAAATATTAGAAATTATATAAAAACATGATTTCAGTAATACATTTTCCATAAGTTGGAAACAGAAATGAAGTAATTACTTTTTAAACTATGACCATTCAAATGCAATTGATAGCAACTTAAAAATTTTGCACAGTATAAGTTAATTTGTATTTATAACTACGATGACAGCCAACTATTGTATTCACTGCAATGCCTTTTATTCCTGGATAAGAGTTCATTCAGTTTTCTATGACAAATATCTACCTTGTGAAATAAATTAATAATCACTAAATATACCACCAAAATCATTAAGTTATCTGGGTCAGTCTGGACCCAGATGTAGCGCAGGAATGAATCATCACTTTGATTGTCTTTTGGGGAAAAACACACACATGCACACACACAATCTAGAAAGGAAAGAGAATTCTCATTTTGGAGAGGAATAGTAAGAAAAAACTTGCTTGTCCTCAAAGAACATGAACACAGATGATCTCATGTGTTTCACAGTAAAATTAGACTTTTCAGGATACATTTATTTTTCTCATTCACAGATAATGGAAGTAATGGAAGAAAAATAATGCTGACTGTGTGTGATGAGTGACAGACAGACTTATTATTCAGCTAATAGGACTGTTGGTACACTTTTCATGCAGGAAAACTGGTGTCATCTCCCTTTCCTTAACAACATACTTACTTTATCAGTCACGAATACTGTCTAAAGACTGAGGGAACTTTATCCCTCAGCTACTTCCTCCAAGCTAGGGATATTGTTTTCCTGATCAACCCATCCCTCTATCTGCCTTGGCTTCCCTCTCTCTCTTCTTTCTCAAGATATTAAGATACTCAAATCTTGACTGTTCTTGAAAACAAAACAAACCAACCAAAAAATGTCTTACTCCTCTAACCTCGCATCTCTTACTCTTTCCCTCAAGGCTAACTTCCTTGGAAGAGGTACTAACTCATATAAATCGAAACTCTTTTTGTGCCAAATGCCACTAAAACCGCTTTTCCCAACATCACTGATGATCTAATTTCCCAGCTGCCATATCTGGGGTCCTCTGAAGTGACATGTCCTAATTTGCCTTTCTGTGGATTTGTACAACATCAGGTAACAAAGGAAGCAAACATGGCACACAAAGTCACCAAGGCCCATCACATTGATTCAAGACATACCTGATGTCTTTCATTATGATATAAATGGCACATTTTAGTAGAGTTTTTAAAAAATTATGTGGAATAATAAAAAAGAATTTTCTGCTTAGCAAATTACATGAGGTCTTGGGATGCTGTTCTCACTGATTGGCTTGGGAAGGCCACATTTAGAAGGTGGTGGTATTAACAGTCCCAGTGACAGTCTGGAATCAGGCGAGTTGACAGGAGTGACAGTAATGGAAGAACTATTTAGACAGGAAGATGAATCACCACTACTACCCAGAAAGAAGGTGAGCATCTCTGAAACCCATGCTGCTCCTGATCAGACATTTTGTGCAGCAGCTGTAAAGGAATGACAGAGAAATACACTAAGGAGAAGAGAGAAGACATGGAGGAAAAAGGAAAAAATATATATGAAAATTTATTGGTGAAGTGATATTATGTGAAAAGAATAATTTCAGAATAATTTCACTAAAATTTAAAAAATCATTTGAGTATATTTTCCTATTGCAATGCTCCTTAGAATCTAGAATGTTTAATTTGACCATTTTTCACTGAAATATAACATTTTTAGATATTGAAATAAAATGTTGCATCATTAGGACTTGAGAGGAAGATGATAAAGAGTGAAGCTTGAGTTATTTCAATGAGAGATTCTGGGTAATGACATGGGAAAGGGAATCATAATAAGAAAAAACAGTCATTAAAGTAAGAGTAAAGTCTAATAAAAAGTAATGACTTTGTAGAATTTTCAAAAAGGGTTACAACAATCATTTTAGATTTAATCCTCAAAACATTTTTTTGAGATATTTGTATTAGTAATGTTACATCCTTATTATAATAAAATATAGGAATCAAAGCCCATAGATTCTTTGTGATTTATTCCTCTATGAGGTAAAAAGCAGAGCCTAAATTTAAAATAATCTGACTCCAATCATCACGATCTTTCTGTAGGTTGTGATTTCCAAATGGTAAGACTTCTCAGGGATGGGCAGAGGGGGTTGTCAAGCATCTCAAATAAATGAAATAATAAGTGACTCAAGAATCAGTAAGCAGTACACTATTCTGGGTCTGCACATCAGTTTCTGGATGACTCGCGGAAGTTATTACATTACAGTACGGAAAGCTGCTGTCAACAGCTGAGAGGGTAAGAGCTGAGCTGTCAGAGTGGTCAGTTATATCAAGTCAAAATGAAAGCAGTAGTTCAGCCTTTATTCACTTCCTGCTACGGTAAAAGCAAGGGGCCAGAAAGAAGGTACTGGCTTCATCAATGTCCTTTTCCCCCCAGAAAGTGGCACTGGGTGAAGGTTAGAAGTATCAGGGCAGAAGCAAGGCATTGTGTCTGCTGAGGGGAGGGGACAAGCCGGGGGGAGAGAAAGGAGAAAGGGCCAGGGGCAGAAAAGCATTGAACACCGAATCAGAGTGGAGAAAGGAGTGAGTCTTCAAGGCCCTCCTAAGATGGCCTTGACAGAGGCATTTTAAAAAGGTCATGGCCATAGGCCCCCAAAAAGGAGGCCTCCAAATATAGGCACCAATAAGCTGAGTCACGTCTTCACACAGCTCTCAAAGCTGAAGGGAGAATCAGGCAATGCCAAGTGAGAGATTTAAGTTGAGGGAAGGGCTCAGTGTGGAAGCAGAATCTCTGAGGGTCTGAGTTCTGTCGCTGACCACTCTGTTAATATGCATATAATACTGTCTCCTCCATTGCCCTCCACGGGCGTCTGTATGCAGATACGTACACATGTATGCATGTACACAGATAACTTCAAAATTTTGATGTATACAGATAAGGAATGTATGTAATATGAAAATAATCAAGTTTTTAACTACTCCAGAATGGTGGAGCTCGGGTATCTACAGAGAGCTGCAGCTGATTTGGTCAATGGACACGTGTTGCTCGGGGCACACGGATCTTTGATACACTGAACTGGCTGCTTGTGGGTAATGTTAAGACATTGCGCATTAAAATCGGGAGCTCTACTTGAGAAGTTACAAAATCTAGAAAGTGGGTCCACAGACTTGCATGCGAATGACCGACAGTAACTGCTGTGCCTTTTCTGCTGGGTATGGGCTCTCCTGTCAGTCCCCGCCCCCCCGCCCCCGCCAGTCCCCCCCACCACACAAGATTACATACTTACGTCTCAGCCTGGGCTCTACTGATGTCTGAGTTCATGATTCCTAACTGAGAAATGATTCAAGTCAAGGAATTAAATATCACATCTGTTAAGCATTTCGAGTGGTGTTTCTAAATGTAGGGGGTCAGGAGCTAGTCTTTTTAAACTTTTTAAACTGCCATTTTTAACTGGTTGAGGATATTTATTTGTTTTAAGAAATTAAATACATAGTTTAGATGAAGACAGCTTGATATTTTTGTGTCTTCTGTCAGTATTTTAACAGATGGCTAAAAACCAAAATTTTTGGACTCTCCTACAGAAATTCATGGCACCACTGTTTGGTCCTTTATGCTCATACTTCCAAGTCCTTTGGTCTTCATGATGGTGCACAAGATCTGATCCCATTCTCAGGGATGTTACATATTACTTACACAGACATGGTAAGGTTTTTTTTTTTTTTTTTTTTTTAAGATTTTATTTATTTATTTGACAGAGAGAGAGATCACAAGCAGGCAGAGAGAGAGGGGGAACCAGGCTCCGAGCTGAGCAGAGAGTTCGATGCGGAACTCCATCCCAGGACCCCGGGACCATGACCTGAGCTGAAGGCAGAGGCTTAACCCACTGAGCCATCCAGGTACCCCGACATGGTAAGGTTTTTAAGGCCTGTTAGTAATGAACGCCCAGGGGCACCTGGAGGGCTCAGTCAGTAGGCATCCAACTCTTAATTTCAGCTCAGGTCATGCTCTCAGGGTTGTGAGACTGAGCCCCGTTTCAGGCTCCGTGCTGGCCGTGGAGCCTGCTTGGGATTCTCTCTCTCCCTCTGCCCCTCCTCTCTCTCTCCTCTCTTTCTCTCTCTTAAAAAAAAAAAAAAAAAAAAAAAAAAAGTGAGCGCCCATATTTGCAGTTCATTGTCATTGTTGTAGTTTTGTAGCTGGATCTTTGAGGAAGTGGTGGCTTGGGACATTCAGGCCCAAGTGAATACTTCAACCTCATTCTTGTCTAAATAGAACAGTGATGATGAAGTGTGGTAAAAGGGTCTGAATTCTCAGGGAAGGTCAATTATGTCTAAAAAACAATAAGAAATCTGCATTACACAGTTCTTTGGCAATACCTAAGAAATAGTAGAATGATAACAAAATTTTATTTTATGCTGTTAATTCTTTTGCTAATATAAATACCCAAATATGGTTTTAAAATGTAAAACAAACAACTTTAAGATTAAAATATGATTTATCATTATTAAAATAACTCTACTTAGAATTTAATTTAGAAAGTAAATTATTTAATTATTTAAATTTATATTTGAAATATGTCTATACTTTTCTAGTTGAATAACTGGTAGACTATAAAGATTATAAATGAAACTACAGATGACAAAATACAACACTGATGCCAAATAGTTTGGCAAATTTTTTCTATGCTGCCATGCTGATTCACACTCTCAAAGTTCACTGTTACACCTCTGACATCACTTTTTTTTTTTTTTTAAAGATTTTATTTATTCATTTGACAGAGAGAAATCACAAGTAGATGGAGAGGCAGGCAGAGAGAGAGAGAGGGAAGCAGGCTCTCCGCCGAGCAAAGAGCCCGTTGCCGGACTCGATCCCAGGACTCTGAGATCACGACCTGAGCCGAAGGCAGCGGCTTAACCCACTGAGCCACCCAGGCGCCCCATGACATCACTTTTTAAGTAAGTTTTAAAAGTAACAACTTCCAGAGTATAGGATTTAAAGCATCACGAATGTATTTTTTCAGATTTCTAGATTCACAGTTTGGTGATATTGGTCTCTTACTTGTAAGACCTATTATCTTATTTGCTCTTCCAAGAATGCCACAAGTTGAGTGGCTAGGATTGTCTGCAGATCCCAGAGAGGAAAACTGCAACACGAAATTAAAAGATTTAATCAGGTATGCATGGTCAGAATTGGAACGGAATGTATTTTTCTTCCCAATAGTTAGAGTTTACTTCTTTAGGATCATTTTTTTTGCAAGTAGCAATTATGAAAATGAAGCCGTGCACCAGTAATCATTTTTTTGTGCACAGCAAACGTTCTTGAATCAATGTCATGCTTAAAATTTATGCCTTTGTTTAAAGATTCACATTTGGCTCATTGTGTAACTGAGAGTTTTCACAATCTGCTCCTGCCCATCGTGACTTCAGTAACAGTCGAGCAAACACTAGAAGAAGATAAACAGGCACTTTTGTTTACCCACAAGGAAATACACATTTTAGGTTATAATTGTCCTATCAAGTCTAATCAGTGGCCACGCAGTTGATTATGTAAAGGTAGAATTTTATCCAGTAACAAACACTAGGTTTAATTGAAAGGGAGACATTTATTTTACTCAGCAATAGAAAGTCCAGTACTTCTAAGGACTACAATTTTATTCATTTAACTTTCTGGCAATCGTCTGATTTGGTTAAAAGCATCTATAGCCAGAAAAGTAAAATGTAAGCATCCAGACACAAGAATCATGAGGAACAATCTGACTTAACTTGCTATGCCCACATCTTATAATGGAACAATCTTCTGGGGGCATTCATGAGGCTAGGAGGGCAGAATAAACCCCTTTTCTTTCTGATATAAATACAGGCAGCACTGCCATGTGAATATAATAAATGGAAATCAGATTGTTCCTAGATAATTAGTACCAAATGGTGGAAACCCAACCTCTAATCTATTGCCAAACCACTAAAACACAGCAAAAAGCAAACAGCACAGTCAAGTAACGGAAATTTCTCAGTGTATCTAAATGACTGTAGAAAACCAGTGAAAAGATTTCCACAACTTCAGAGTGATACAGAGGTATGTAATACGGGTGCTATCAAAGGCTATTTCATTTGCCTTAGAAAAGGAACCCATGATTGAACAGAGTGGAATTTAGGAAACATGTAAGCATTCTGTTTTTTAAGAACAACTTAAAACACAGTCTGTCAATAATCCACGAGAAAATTGAAATGAGGTGTGGCCCTTCATGCGTCATGCATACGAGGAACTGGTTTTAAGTAAAAACGAGTTTGGGTATCTATTGAACGTATACATTGATTTGTAGTTAGAAATGTCTTTAATTTTAATACTGAGCAAGAAGTAAGTCTCTATTTTGTTTTCCTTAGCTAGAACTAAACTACTCTAGAACCTCAAGCTGGGCAAATTTATACTGGGTTTATTAACTAAATCAATGAACAATCACCTAAATGGTAACAGAAAGAGAGAAAACCTCTTTCACTCCAGTGCTATCATGAGGAGCCCAGACCTCCTTCATTCCAGATCTGCGTGTCCAGCCACCTAATGAGCACCTCCAGGGGGCTGTGCATCAGGCAGAACTAAGGTGAGCCAAAGTGAAATATTACATCTTTGTCCTGCACCTTCCCTAAGTCATGTCTATTTTGAAAAATGGCATCACTAACCTGATGCTTAGGATAAAGCCCTAAGGGAGAATTCTGACCCCTCTTTCACTCTACAGCCCCAACCAATCCATCATAAATGCTGCAAGCTCCGCTTCCAGCACCTATCCAGTGAGGGGCATCCAGTGCTCAGCGCGTTAAGCGTCTGCCTTCGGCTCAGGCCACGATCCCAGCACGCTGGATGGAGCCCCACACCTAGCTCTGTGCTCAGCTGGGAGTCTGCTTCTCCCTCTTCCTCTTGGTTTGCCCCTCCCCCACTCATGCTCCCCCCTCCCTCCCTCTCAGATAAATAAAGGTTTTTGTTTTTTTTTTTTTAAATGGATAAAGTTACATGCACCACATGAAATGACAGAATTCTAGACCAATTTCCTCTTCTTCCTCTCCTAAGCTACTGAAATAGTCTCCTAGACAGGTTTCGGGCCTTGTTTTGAACACTTTACAGACCGTGGTGCAGACGTCAGCCAGACGACCCCCGAGTCCCCTGTTTAAAACGTACCAGTAATTCCTCAGTCAAGAAAAAAGAAAAAAAAAATAACAAAAAAAAAAACCTCTACAGGGCCCTATAAAATCTAGTCCCCAATTCTCTGTCTAATGTCATCTCCAACTCGTTTTGGCTATTGGTCACTATGCTCCAGGCACAAAGGTCTTGTCACTGTTTCCAGCTCTTTGCACTAGACAACTGCAGGCCTCCGCAGAAGGGGCTTCCGCGATCACCGTCTCCAGCTCCCCAGCTATTTGCTCCTATTCTGGTGTATTTTATTTTGTTCACACCATATATCAAATCTGAATTTTTGAACTTATTTATTCATTGACCTATGGGTTGATCACCCATCTCTCTCTCTGTTCCCTGTAACAGCTGAAACTCATAGGCTGCTCAAACCCAACCTCCTAGCCATGTGACTGCATTTGACATTCAATAAATATTTTATTCGCTGCCGTAACGGATCACAACTGTATTTAGTGTATGCAGCGGACAAATGGGAGAAAATAAAAATCAAAGTGATATGCATTGTAATACATAAGACATGTCACTAAGATACTATTCTAAAAAAGAAGTGACGACTTAGTAGGACTAGAAAAAATAAAAACAAAACTACAATTTACACAGTGAAACCTTGAAAGGACTTTTTAGAATTTCTGAAGAATTTCATTAGAAGTTTGAACCAAGTGTGCCTGGGTGGCTCAGTTGGTTAAGCCACTGCCTTCGCCTCAGATCATGATCCCAGGGTCCTGGGGCTTCCCTGGCTCTGCGGGGGGCCTGCTTCTCCCTTTCCCTCTGGCTGTCACTCCCCCTACTTGTGCCCTTTCTCTGTCAAATAATTACATAAAACTTAAAAAAAAAAAAAAAAAAAGAAGAAGAAGAAGCTTGAACCAAAATTACTTAGTTTGCATTCTCAAAACAAATCAGAATGACCAATTTACAATGATGTATATAACACAAATGCGATGGCCGGCCGCCGTCTAAGAAATAGCACCTTTCCACAGGGTGCCTTTGGGGAGTGCAGAGAAATGTATGTATGTTCTCTCGTGGTGACTCAACCTCATTCAGAGATTCTCAGTCTGGAACATTCTACTCAACAGAGCCCCATATTTTTCATTTTTGACTTTATATAGAATAAAAGATCAACATCTCTAAAACTAATTTCTTATGAGAAGATCTGATTCCTCTGAACCATTGTTCGGTGGTACAGAAATCCAACTAGGACTTTGGATCTCTCGTTAGGAAAAATAGCTTGCAATCTTTTAGTTATCTAATCAAAAATGTTTCTTATTTTTCTGATGCTTCCCATAATTGACTTTATCTCCTATTTCATCACACACTGATAAGAACAGCATCCAAACCAGTGATTTTGAATTATTTTCATTTTCTACATTACTTTTTATTTCACAATCCCTCCACAATTCCATTCCTACTTTTGTTTTCTTCTCTCCCTCTTCCCAAAGAGACTATTTCAAAGCTAATCTTTAATTTAGGTTTTAAAGCTAAATCTTTTCTTTTACTTTGACTAAGGCTTGATGTGGACTATATTGTGTTTGACTACAAATCCTGACATTTTAGGAAACTTGTTTTATGTGCTTATTTTTATGTTAAGTCATTGTTAAGTCATAATTAGTGTTAAGTCATTTATAGAGAACCATTTCTGAGTTAGACTGTTTTATATGGCAAAAGAGTTACTTCTGTGTGACTTCGGAAAAATGTGGCTTCCAGTAGGATCCACACTCCTCTTGGGCTGGTCACTGGAGAAGAGTCATCTGTCTTGGGGCTTTCTCTCACCACAACACCCTAAAAGCTCGGGGAAAACCTGATGCCAAATCAATTTTCCATACCAAACCCACCTCTATCGTAACTTCGATCAGCATAATGGGATTCATAATTCACTGCAGCACTTCCGTAATTCATGCATTAGTTGCTGCCTCTGATCCCTTAAACAAAGGCTAAGAACTTCCGTGGCTTGGGAGCATTCTGTCCTTCAGTCCTCTGATAGTGAAGGAAATCAACAAGGAAGGAAAAGCGATAGAGTCTCATCATCGGAGTTACAGCCCAGTAGGCATCTACTGCGTAATAACCTCGCTACACATTGTGGCATTCTGGGAAATGCTTTGTGTCCTGGCTCTGTCCTATAACACTGGTGGCCAAATTTCCTAAGAAAGGTTCTAACTTAACAGAAATTTGTTTTACTATAGATCCACTGTAAGCTATTAAACAAGTTACCTATACTTTAAATTTATATTTTAATTATTTATAATTTTCACTGCTTTCTAAATTCAAGTTTAATAGTTTAAATCATTAACAAACCTTCAACAGAGTGGATATTTGTAAGCATGGCAATATTTCATACTAAATAGCTGTAGATAATTTAATTTGATTCAGTTCATTTTTAGTATCAGAAAATTGGGAGATAATTTTATGAAATGTGAAATAAATAGAGCACTTAATGTTATATTAATGTATTCCACATCTACATAACTGAAATCAAAAATGAAAGGCAAACACATTTGTTTATAATCTCTTCAAAAACTTTCTAAAACATCAGGTATCTTTTAGCAACCTAAAAATGTTGAGTCTCCTTCCTTTAAAAATCAAGTAATTTTTTAAAAAATCAAGTACTTTCTATTTTTTTACCTTAAAGATGTACATCATCCAGTATACCATCAACTTCAGAAATCATATAAACCTTTAGAAACTGAAAAACTATAACACAAGTAATTTTTGAGTTAAAATAAAGAAGAAATACTAAGGTATTACTATGACAAAAGAATATAATTGAAAGTTATAATTTGAGCTATTTGCATAATGATTGATGAAGCAATAAATTTTCTACACACATATATTAGGTTCAAAAAAGTGGTTTAGAGAAAATTATTTCTCTTTTCTTAATTGAGCCTTTTAGTTACAGCCTCTGAAACATTTTACTGAGACATATTCAGTACCGAGACGAGCACAATGTTTATAATAATTATTAAATGACAACTTGTGGAGCTAATCCTTTTTAGTAACTGCCTATCTGAATAATTATTGTTTTTTTATGTAACAGACTCTACCAATGAGACTGCTGAATAATGGACATACAGAGAGACTTTGTTTCATTTACATGCCAAGCTCATGCTCACTCCCAGTGACAGCTAGCTCAGCCAGAGGATCACGGGAACTGGGGCAAGTGTCATCTCTTCATTCCTCCTGACCCCCGCCATTTCTGAAGCTGACTTGGTGGCCATTTCAGATCGCCAGTGCACCTGCATAAGCCCCAACCTGACCCACCTTCTTCTGAGTTGCCCCAGTGCCAGTCCAGGGCAATGCTTGCTTCCAGGAGATAAAAGAGGGCAGGACTGTTTCATCACTCATCAACATGCCCCAGACCCTTCTGCTCTTCTAAATCTACCTTGCCCCCCAACACGGTGTCTTACTTCTCCATCTAGAGACAGAGCTTTGGGTTTGCATCCAAAATGGTAATGGATCTTATTTCTTTGCAAACACAAAGACTAAAGTAAAGCTATTATTCACATACCATGAATTCCAGAAATAAACTTTATTAAGATTGCTTAAAAACACAACTTCCCTTCATGTATGTTTCTATTCCTAGTTTTTTCCCAGAGGATGGTTTATAGTAAGATCTTCAGCAAGACCCAGAAGGGTTTTACTCCATTTTGGGACCAAAGTTTAAAGAAGGAGTTTGAGCTGATGCTCTGTTCCTTGTGACCAGAGAGGAAAGAAAAATATCCTAATCTTGATGAGAAGCAAACAGTGATGGCAGTGAAGAGAAACAAACAAACAAACAAACAAACAAACAGGAAAGACATTTTAATAAAGCCAGCCTCACTGTCCATAACAAAGGTACATGGGAACACAAGAACCTAACTCCCACCGTCTCTTACCTGGGCCGTCCGGACACAACTATCACACACCATATGCCAAGCAATGAAACGCGAAGTGCTTCAGCGAGAGAGATGGAAAGGGCGAGCTGAAACGGAAGTTCTTTGACCGTCTCCAGGGCCTACCGAATTTGAAACTCTAAACGCAATTTCTTATAGGCGCATTGTTTATCATGAACTGCTGAAATATTCTAGAACTAGACAGCCATATATATATATATAAATATATGACTAAGCCAAGCCACCCCTAGAGTACTGACCTGCACTGTAGATACTGGACTTTAATAAGACTGACTTTGGTTTCTTACACTGCATAGCAAACCAGCTATCTACCTATATATCTGTATCTATCTGTCTCTCTCTATATATAGATATATGATTTTCATTGAATTAGTCTAGAAATTGAACCAACATGAACTTGCAAATAAAAACTAGAAATAAAAACTCTTTTCAAACATTTGCAAATGCTATACTTCTGTTTCAGTTTATAGCATCACGGCATCATGCTGTAAGTTATATAGTAAGTATTTTTAAAATGCAAAATGAAATATATTGTTTACTGGAGAATATCAGTAGCAAAGATGGTTCAAGAAGAAAAAAAGTTTTCTAAATATATTTTGCCAGAAAAAAAATATTGTTTTAAATCCCCTCTTCCTCTCCCAAAAGATTCCCTTAGCTAAAATCATGAAAGAATGGTATCTTACATGGTATTGCCAAAAGGACTTTGAATCTATGATAAACCAAAAGCAAATAATGTAACTAAATATTTGAGAGCTGTCTGCAGAGACCACCACTCATTTTAGGGTCTGAAGCTCAACTGTGTCACTCCCAGTGGAAACCAACCAAAGTCGGTCCTATTAGCTGTCCAGTGTCTCTAATGAAGGTCAGTGCTCCAGGGGTGTTGGCTTAGGTCATGAATCTAAGCTCAGTAAATAGTAACCAGTAAGGATGTGAGAAAGACTATGTCACAAAGAGGAAAAGAACAAACTGGGGGATGGCTTCTTCTACAAAACACCAGGGCAAAGAGCAACATGGAAGAGCAACTCTTGTCTGAGCCACCGAGGTCATTTAAATTTTGTGATTAACATCTTTCATCTCGACCCATGTTTCAAGTAACTGATCCCAGAGTATTATAGACATCACAGAGCTGATGGAACATCACAGATGACCCGGAGATGTTGTATCACCACAAAATCTCGTTTCTAAGAAGAACATGCCCAGAGTCCATAAACTTACTGGAGATGCTGATACTTGGGTTGTTCTTAACTGGCTTTCCAAATCTTGTACTTTGTTTTTAAGTTCCATATTTTCGGTTTCTAAGTCTTGAATCTAAAAAGCAATAATTTTTGAATAACCTTCAGAAATGTATTCTTAGAAAATACTGGCTATCACATTGGCTACATTAATGAATAGGATTTCATATTATTCAAAATTTTAATGTACTCTTGTGCACAGGGGAGAAAATTATTTGATAAAGGTTGGGAACTATCAGGAAATTCTAGATCACTGGAAAGACAGTTTATAAAGTTTAAGATATGTTCTTATACATGTGCAAATTCCATGTTTCTAATACCTCATCTCTGTGTTTTCTGGTTGCACTGTGCAGTCTGTTCCCCATAATCTTGGAGTATAACCGCAAGACAGTGAAACTTGCTTATGATGATTTTGAAGACAGTGGAGAAAGGGTGTAATTTAATTACAAAGGAATCTGATCTGCATGGGAAACCACTTACCCAGCATCTGCTGCTTCTGCTGCTCTGATCCCCATGAGAAGCATCAGGAAGTGAAGCAAAGTCACATGAGAACACTAAGTTCTTGTGGGAATTCAATATAAAATGGTTAAAACTGTGCAGGGGATCAGGAATGAAAAATTATAGGAACATAGTGAAAGCAGTTCCAGTCAGTGTGGGGGAAATTTAATGGCAGGCCTTCTAGATTTGTTTGATGATATGCAAGTTTCCCTGTACTTACATCACGTAAATGTGAAACAAAAAGTTTCGTTTACTCACTCTTTTCTGCAGTCCTGCAATCTGTTTTCTTGTTTCCACATCTTTTCCTCCAGACTCTAGAAATTTCCTGTATGCCAGGTCAAATGCTTGGCCGATTGTTAAAGTTATTTCTTCAGCCTTTGTAAAAATCAAAGATTTGATATGTTAGACTGCTCTTTGACTCAAGAAAAACATTCACACGAGGCACTTCAAAGGGGCAGTGACTTCAGGTAGAGACGTGGTCAAGGAGTCAGTTGTCTGTGCAAACCTAGTAACTCAATGCCTGTTCATGCACAAAATTAAAAAAAAAAAAAAAAAAAAAGGTTTGTTAATTAAATAAGTCGCTGTGGCAGCTGGAGGCCGGAGTTCCAGCCACCCTGTCACCTACGTTACCACAGCATGTTTTCCTTCTGGCCTCACGTGTTTGGGGCCGTTAACAGAGAGCCCGGGGCCGGCCGCAGTTCTCCTGCCGCTGGGCACCTTGTTTCCTCTTCCTGACGAGGAGGGCAGGTTAAACCCGGCAGGTAACTCGAAGGAGGCTGAGTGGGGGGTGTCGTGGGACACCGGAGGTATGCCCTCTCCAAGCGGAATACTGGGTTCCAGTTAATGGTGGAAATGAACAATTCCAACCAAGAGTTGTCAGATTTTAAATATGGGAGATGAGGTCAGAAATCTGGATTTTTATATAAAAGCTCCCAATTGTAAGTGATATTATTGTAAAACACAGTGCCTGCATTGAACAAAATACATCTGTCATCTGAATTTGGCCTCATAAACAACTCACAGTTTCCGGTTGATCAATCAGAAACTGCCACATACGTCCTAAGACCACCAGATTGTTCCTTCCTCATTACTATCTTACCTGGTATCAATTATGATACCTGCAAATAAGTAGTATTTCTTCCTTTACAATCTCCATGCTTTTGATTTTCTCGTTTTGCCTTATTGCAAAGTTTAGAACTTCCAAGACTGTGTTTAATGAGAGTGGTTAGAGTAGAAATCCTTGCCTAGTTCTCAGTCTTAGAAGGAAAGCATTCAGCTTTTACAACATTAAGTAAAATTATATCTGTAGTTGTAAATGTTTTGTCAAATTGAAAAGGTTTCTTTATATTCCAATTTTTCTCAGAGTTTCTAGCCCTGAATGGGTACTGATTTTTTTCAAATATTTTTTAAGCACTGACTGATATGATCATATATTTTTTCTTCTTTGGCCTTTAATATGGTTGATTACATGGTTGGATTTTTGAATGTTGAACAAGATATGTATCCTAGGGGAAAATTCCACTTGGTCTTGATGTTTAATTGCTTTATATATGGCAGAATTATATTTGCTAATAATTTGTTAGAAATTTTTGCATCTATAGTTCTGGGGGCTATAGGTTGGTCTGTACTAATGTTTGATTGCTTTTCACTGTCTTTTGTTTGATATTAGGGGTATACTAATTTCATAAAATGAATTGAGGGGTGATTTTACCTCTTCTGTTTTTTTGGAATAAGTTGTGTAGAATAATGTTAATTCTTCTTTAAGCATTTTTAAAAAATTTATTTAACAGACAGAGATTACAAGTAGACAGAGAGGCAGGCAGAGAGAGAAGAAGGGAAGCAGGCTCCCTGCCGAGCAGAGAGCCTGATGCGGGGCTCGATCCCAGGACCCTGGGATCAATGACCTGAGCCAAAGGCAGAGAGACTTTAACCCACTGAGTCACCCAGGCGCCCTTCTTTAAGCATTTTATAGATTCCTCCAGTGAAACCATCTAGGCATTAAGAGTTCTCTTTTAGGGCGCCTGGGTGGCTCACTTGGTTAAGCCACTGCCTTCAGCTCAGGTCATTATCCTGGAGTCCTGGGATGGAGTCCTGCATTGGGCTCCCAGCTCCAAGGGGAGTCTGCTTCTCCTTCTGACCTTCTCCCCCTTCATGCTCTCTCACTGTCTCTGTCTCAAATAAATAAGTAAAATCATTTTTTTAAAAGTTCTCTTTTAATATATTTTGAATTATAAATTTGAGTTCCTTTATAGCTACAGGACTATTCAAAATTATGTATTTAATATAGGGTGTTTTATGGTAGTATTTCTCTCTTAAATTGATTAATCTGTATTGTCTTTTGTGTGTGTGTGTGTGTGTGTGTGTGTGTGTGTGTGTGTATACCTTTATCTATAGTATCCTCTTATTCTTTTTATCTTGAGGGTCTGCAGTGAAATATCCTGTTTCATTCCTGACATGGGTAACTGGTGTCTTTCCTTTTTCTTTTTTACTTTGCCAATTTCACTAAAATTTTGATACTTTTATGATCTTTCAAAGAACCAGCTCTTTCTTTCATTAGTTTTCTCTAATTGTTTTTGCTTTCAATGTTGTTAATTTTTCCTTTATTAATTCTTATTTTCTTTGAGTTTATTTTGATGTTTTATTTTCTAGGTATTTGAGTTAGGAGCTTAGATCATTGATTTGAGACATTCCTTTAGTGTGTTAATTTAGTTGTCATAAATTTCTCATTCAGCACTGTTTTTGCTATATCACTCAAATGTTGATAATGTTCTTTTTCATTTACATACATTTCACTGTATTTTAAACTTGCCTTTGAGAAACATATGTAAGTACTGAGAAACATATGTAAGTAAGAAACACATATAAGTACTCCATATGTCTCTGACATATGGAATACTTATGTTTCATTTCCAGTTTTTGAAGAATTTTGTTATTAATTTTTAAATTATTTTCTGTTGTTTCAATTCTATAACATCTTTGAGATTTATTTATAGCCCAGGATATGGTTTATTTGGGTACCTGTTCCTTTGGCACTGGAAGACCATATGCATTCTGCTGTTGTTGACTGGAGATCCCTATAGAGTTTAATCAGATCCCACTGGTTGACGATGTAATTGAGTAATGAGTAACTATATATATATTTTTGATATCTGATCTTTTTTAAAACATTTTTTCAGTGTTCCAAGATTCATTGTTTATGCACCACACCCAGTGCTCCATGCAATACATCCCCTCCTTAATACCCACCACCTGGCTCACCCAACGCCCAACCCCTCCCCTCCAAAATCTTCAGTTTGTTTCTCAGAGTCCACAGTCTCTCGTGTTTTGTCTCCCCCTCCAATTTCCCCCACCTCACTTCTCCTCTTCAACTCCCAATGCCCTCCGTGTTATTCCTTGTGCTCCACAAGTAACTGAAACCATATGATAACTGACTCTCTCTGCTTGACTTATTTCACCCAGCATAATCTCCTCTACTTTCGTCCATGTTGATACAAAAGTTGGGTATTCATCCTTTCTGATGGAGGCATAATATTCTATTGTATAAATGGACCACATCTTCTTTATCCATCCATCTATTGAAGGGCATTTTGGCTCTCTCCACACTTTGGTGACCATGGCCATTGCTGCTATGAATATTGGGGTACAGATGGCCCTTCTTTTCACTAAATCTGTATTTTGGGGGTAAATACCCAGTAGTGCAATTGCGGCATTATAGGAAAGTTCTATTTTTAATTTCTTAGGAATCTTCACACTGTTTTCCAAAGTGGCTGCACCAACGTACATTCCTAACAAGTGTAAGAGGGTTCTCCTTTCTCCATATCGTCTCCAACACTTCTTTCTTGCCTTTCTAATTTTCTTGCCTTTTCTAATTTCTAATTTTTGCCATTCTAACTGGTGTAAGGTGGTTTCTCAATGTGGTTCTGATTTGAATCTCCCTGATGGCTAATGATGATGAACATTTTTTCATGTGTCTGTTAGCCATTTGTATGTCTTTTCTGGAGAAGTGTCTGTTCATGTCTTCTGCCCATTTTTTGACGTGATTATCTGTTTTTTGTGTGTTGAGTCTGAGGAGTTCTTTATAGATCTTGGACATTAGCCCTTTGTCTATAGTGTCATTTGCAAATATCTTCTCCCATTCTGTGGGTTGCCTCTTGGTTTTGTTGACTATTCCCTTTGCTGTGCAGAAGCTTTTGATCTTGATGAAGTCCCAAAAGTTCATTTTCACTTTTGTTTCCTTTGCCTTTGGAGACATGTCTTGAAAGAACTTGCTGTGTGTGACCGATATCAAAGAGGCTACTTCCTATGTTCTCCTCTAGGATTTTGATAGATTCCTGCCTCATGTTGAGGTCTTTTATCCATTTTGAATTTACCTTTGTGTATGGTGTAAGAGAATGGTCGAGTTTCATTCTTATACACACAGTTGTCCAATTTTCCCAGCACCATTTATTGAAGAGACTGTCATTTTTCCACTGAATATCTTTTCCTGCTTGGTTGAAGATTAGTTGACCATAGATTTGCAGGTCCATATCTGGGCTCTCTGCTCTGTTCCACTGGTCTGTGTGTCTCCTTTTGGACAGTACCATGCTATCTTGGTGATCACAGCTTTGTAGTAAAGCTTGAAATCAGGCAACATGATGCCCCCAGTTTTTTTCTTTTTCAACATTTCCTTAGCAATCCAGGGTCTCTTCTCATTCCATACAAATTTTAGGATTGTTTGTTCCAACTCTTTGAAAAATGTTGGTGGAATTTTGATCGGGATGGTATTGAAAGTAGAGATGGCTCTAGGCAGTATAGACATTTTAACAATGTTTATTCTCCCAATCCATGAGCATGGAATGCTTTTCCATTTTTTTTGTGTCTTCAATTTCTTTCTTGAGTGTTCTGTAGTTCCTTGAGCACAGATCTTTTACCTCTTTGGTTAGGTTTATTCCCAGGTGTCTTATGATTCTTGGTACTATAGTAAACGGAATTGATTCTCTGATTTCCCTTCTGATATTTTCATTATTATTATATAAGAAAGCAACTGATTTCTGAATATTGATTTTGTATCCTGACACATGACTGAATTGCTGTATGAGTTCTAGAAGTTTGGGGGTGGAATCTTTTGAATTCTATATTCTTGATCATTTCCTGTCTAGGTGCTCTCTCAATTTGGGTAAGAAATTCTTCAACTATTTTTGTATGTTTTCTATTTTTCCTGTGTTTCTTTTCAGAACTATCAGTTTTTACTTTACTTGCTTTATAGCTTTTTGCTTGGTTATACATGTTTAGATGGCTCTCTTGGCGGTATGATCCTTATTTCTTTATATAATGCCCTCTCTGTCCCTGGTAATTTTATTTTGAAGTCTATTTTATCTGGTGTTGCTATACTTTTGCTTTAATTATGCCTGCATAATATATATTTACTAGTCTTTATTCTTTTCAATCTTCCTGTATCATCAGTATCACTATAGTTGCAAAATATTTCTTATAGAAAATGTAAGTCTGGATAAGTTTTTTTTAACCCACTCTGACCATCTCTTTTATTTAGACCATTTATATTTAATGTAATTTTTGATACATTAAAGCTTAAATTTGCCATTTACATTTTTCTTTCCTGTCACCTGTTTTCTTTTTTATCTTATTTACTTATTTATTTGATGAAGAGACACACAGCGAGAGAGGGAACACAAGCAGGGGGAGTGGGAGAAAGAGAAGCAGGCTTCCTGCTGAGCAAGGAGCCCGATGCAGGGCTCAATCCCAGGACCCTGGGATCATGACCTGAGCCAAAGGCAGATGCTTAACAACTGAGCTACCCAGGCTCCCCACCTGTTTTCTTTCTCTATTTTCTTTTTACTATACTGTTTCAAGTTTTTGAAGTATTTTTATAATATAATTTTGATTTACCTATAGCATTTTAAATGTATTTAACTGTATAGTTTTTTTAAATGATTGCTCTATGATGCATATTATATTTATATAACTTATCACAGTCTACTAGTGTTGTCATTTCTCCAGTTCAAGTGAGATGTAGAAAGAAGTTTTATGTTCCTTCCAACTTTCCTATATATAATATGATCGCCTTACATATTTCATATATATATATATATATATTTAGAATCACATCAGAAAGTTTTTTGGGGTTTTTTGTTTTGTTTTAACCTACTCCCCTCACCCTCTAGTAACTATCAATTAGTTGTCCTTAGTTAAGAGTCTGTTTTTGGTCTGCCTCTCTCTCTTCTCCTTTGCTCATTTATTTTGTTTCTTAAATTCCACATATGAGTGAAATCATGTGGTTTTTTCTTTTTTGCTGACAGACTTATTTTGCTTAGCATAATACTCTGTAGCTCCATCCATGTCATTGCCAATGGCAAGATTTCATTCTTTTTTATGGCTGTGTAATATTCATATATATTCACACACACACACACACACACCATTTCTTCTTTAACCATTCATCAGTCAGTGGACACTTGGGCAATTTCCATAATTTGGCTATTGTAGATAAGGCTGCTACAAACATGAGGGTGCATGTAACCCTCTGAACTAGTATTTTTGTATTCTTTGGGTAAATATCTAGTAGTACAATTGCTGGATCATAGGATAGTTCTATTTTTGATTTTTTTGAGGAATCTCCATACTGCTTTCCACAGTTGCTGCATCAGTTTGTATTCCCACCGACTGTGCAAGAAGGTTCCCCTTTCTCTTCAACCTTGCCAACACTTGTTTTTTGTGTTGTTGATTTTAGTCATTCAGACAGGTGTGAGATGATATCTCATTGTAGTTTTGATTTGTATTTCCCTCATTCATCCCTGGTGAAAAGATGCTGAGCATCTCTTCATATGTCTATTGGCGATCTGGATGTCTTTTTTCAAAAAACGTCTATTCATGCGTTCTGCCCATTTTTAGTTGCATTATTCATTTTTTGGATGTTGAGTTGTATAAGGTCTTTAAAATATTTTGGATACTAACCCTTTATCAGATATGTCATTTGCAAATGTCTTCTCCCATTCTGTAGGTTGCCTTTTAGTTTTGTAGACTGCTTCCTCTTTTTTTTTTTTTTAAGATTTTATTTATTATTTTGACAGACAGAGATCAGAAGCAGGAAGAGAGAGAGGGAGGAAGCAGGCTCCCTGCTGAGCAGAGAGCCCGATGTGGGGCTCGATCCCAGGACCCTGAGATCATGACCTGAGCCAAAGGCAGAGGCTTAAGTAAGCCACCCAGGCACCCCGGTAGATTGCTTCCTTTGCTGTGCATTATTTTGATAAAGTCCCAATAGTTTATTTTTGCTTTGTTTTTGCTTTTGTTTCCCTTGCCTCAAGAGACATACCTAGAAACAAGCTGGTATAGTCCAAGTCAAAGGTTACAACCTGTGTTCTCCTCTAGGGTTTTGATGGTTTCATCACATTTAAGTCTTTCATGCATTCTGTACATTTCTGTATGGTCTAAGAAAGTGATCCAATTTCGTTTCTGCATGATGCTGTCCAGTTTCCCCATTCCAATTGTTGAAGAGTCTTTTTCTCACTAGATATTATTTCCTGCTTGTCAAAGATTAGTTGAAAACATAATTGCCACCTCAGTTCTAGGTTTTCTATTCTTTTCCATTAATCCATCTATTTTTGTGCCAGTTCTGTGCTGTTATGATCACTATAGCTTTGTGATATGACTTGAAGTTCAGAATCGTGATATCTCCAGTTTTGCTTTTCTTTTTCAAAGTTGCTTTGGCTATTCAGGGTCTCTTGTGATTCCAAACAAATTTTAAGACTGTTGGAAAATTCTAGTTCTGTGAAAAATGCTGTTGGTATTTTTTATTTTCAATAATAACTTAGAAAAGTAAAGATTTACTCACATGGTTGCTTAGCTTGTTCTTTCCTCATGTTCCAAGGTTCCTTTTTTTATTGTTTCCTTTCTGTTTAGACAACTTCCTTTAGCCATCCATTTGGATAGGTCAAATTATCTTAGTTTTCTCTCATCTGATAATTTTTCAATTTCTCCTTAATTCCTGAAGTATGCATTTTTCCTGGATATAGGATTCTAGACAGTTCTCCCCCCCCCCACCCAACACTCAAAATTATTTTGCTATTTTCTTCTTGCCTTCATGGTTTTTAATGAGAAATAAACTGTATTTAAGATTAATTTTCTGCTATAGGACTTGATTATGTCCTGTGTCTTCAAGATTTTTCTTTGTCTTTAGTTTTCAGAAGTTTAACTGTGATACATCTTGGCATGGAATTGTTTGGGTTTATCCTGTTTGGAGTCCACTCAATTTCTTTAATCTATAGGTTTATGCTTTTTATCAAAATCAGGAACTTTGTAGCTATTATTTCTTCAAGTGCTTCTTCAAGGCTGTCTTCTTTTTCTTCTTTTTTTCCAAGACTCTGATGACACATAAATGTCACCCATATTGTTACAGATTAAGAGATCCCTGAAGTCCTGTTTTCTTTTTATATTATATGTGTGTGGGGGTGTGTGGGGGTGTGTGTGTGTGCATGCATATGCCTATTATCTCTGTGTTGTTTAAATTGGACATTTTATAATCTCTCCTTTTTCCAGGTCACTAATTCTTTCCTCTGTCCTCTCCATTCTGCCACTGAGCCCAGATACTGAGTTTTTCAGTTGGTTATTGTGGTTTTTCAGTTCTAATACTCCTATTGGTTTTTTTTTCTTTGCTTAGATTTTCTATTTCTTTGATAAAATTCTGTACTTTTTAATGTGTCTCAAGAGTGCTTGTAATTATTTATTTAAATCATTTTTATGATGGTTGCTTAAAAATCTTCAGTAATTCTAATATCTCTCTCATCTCAGTGTTGGAATCTACTGGTAATCTTTTTTTCATTTAGTTTAACATATTCCTATTTCTTGATATGATGAGTGACTTTTAACTAAGTTTGGGGTATTTTTGATATTATAAGACTCTAGAAATTATTTAAGCTTTGCATTTTAGTGGCTTACTCAGACACCATTCCAGTAGGAGAATGGGAATGGAGATCACTACCTCATTACCACATGGTGGGGTAGAGGTTCAGCTTCCACATTTGGCTTCTCTACATTACTTCTTGGCAGGACTGGATACTCTAGTTTCCCATGTGATCCTCACTGTCACCATGGAGGGAGGAAGCTCACAAATACAACATGAAACTATTTACAACGTAGTGAATTTCAGTCTTATGACATACTATGATTGGTTTTTATCTATCTTTCAAACATTCAACAACTTCACAGAAGTACTAAAAAAGATACAATGAGTAGATAAGATGAAGGCCCCAATAAGAGTGGATGGGCTCTGGAACCAGTCACAATTACAAAAATAATACAGCATGATGGAAACCAATGTTACAAAGGTAATCTAAGATCTTACATTTTAATCCTGACTCTGTTACTACCCAGCTTTGTAAACTGCTAAACTCACTCAACTTCTCTGGTTTTATAAAGCTTCTTCCTTGGTTTTATAAAGAGGAAAGAGTTTTGCCAATTGGGCCATTATTTATTTTCCTGTTTTAATCTTCCATGATTAGCCAGTTAACATGAGAATTAAAGAGGATGGCACGTCAAAAGTTCAACATACATATCAAATCAATTTTGTGAATATAGTCATTATTATAATTAGAGCAAATAAAACCTTGAGGTAAAATGATACAATGAAATTTTAAGGAAACATAGCCTCTTTGAGCTCACTAAAGTCATGCACACTTAGAGCTGAAGAAGTAACTTGGACCTCTTTTCAAAGCCCAGAATTCCATCTACCTGTAGCAGAATCACTTGGTGAACTTGCTAAATACAGATTTCCTGAGATCAAGTCTCAATCAATATGAACTTATTTTTTGAAGTGAAAACCAAAGAGCCCTCTTTATGAATATTATATACACTAATAGTTATGAGCCACTGCTTTAGGCTCCAGGAAATTATCTTCAACACTCAAGAAAAAATAGTATGTTATATCCAAAGAGAATAATGGGTCAAGGAATTTAAATTCTTGAAATAAAATATAAACAATTATGATTAGGGTGAAACAGAGTTTATACTTTTGAAATAATATAACTATGCAGTTACTCTGGCAAGCTTATGTTTTAAATAATCCAATAAATTTGGATGGAGATCAAATAAAAACACGTGACACACAACTGTAAGAAGACTAACATTTATAATAAATTCAAATTAAGAGTATTTCCAAGGACCCCAAGGCCATTTATTTCTAAGTTTAAAGCAAGAAAGAAGGACAACTGAGTTTACTGCCTGGTATAAGTGGTAAAAGGTTATTATATCTTACACATAGAAGATATTCAACAAATATCAACTTTCATCTTCTCAACCAGAGAGAGAAAAACATCTGCAAATGATCATGGTAAAGAAACACTTGGAATATCTAATATAACCCACTCATTCAATACAATAAATTTCAAAAACAACTTGAACTTTATAGAAAATGCCTTATGGGGGCACCTGGGGGGCACCTGGGTGGCACCTGGGTCAGTTAAGCCTCTGCCTTGGGCTCAGGTCATGATTCCAGGGTCCTGGGATCGAGCCCTGCATCCAGGCTTTCTGCTCAGTGGGGAGCCTGCTTCCCCTCCTCCTTCTGCCCCTCCCCCACTCTGGCTCTTGTTCACTCACTCTCTCTCAAATAAATAAAATCCTCAAAACAATAAGCAAGCAAACAAACAAATGCCTTACTGAACCTATAATATTGTCATATGGGTGAGCCTATTTTTCTGATGAGCTGTTTCATAATCATCAAAACCTCAAAAAAGTACTATGATGCCAAGAGCTTAGCACATAAGTTTGCATTTTTAGAGCATTATAGCTTAAAAGATACATATAATAACTTACTCTACGCTTTGTAACTTTTTCTATATGGTCCTTTTTCTATAAGGAAAAACTCATTGAGTATCTTTTGTCCACTGAATGCAGGAGCTGCATGGACAAATAAAAAGGTATTTGCTTTCAAGAAGCTCACATACTGGGGCGCCTGGCTGGCTCAGTCAGTGAAGTGCCCAACTCTTGATTTGGGTTCAGGTCAGGATCTCCGAGTGGCAAGATCACGCCCCGTGTCAGTCTCCACGCTTCCTGCAGAGTCTCTTCTCTCCCTCTCCTTCTCTTTCTGCTCCCTCCCACTCCCACCCCCAACTCATGCAGAAAAATAAGAAAATAAGTGAATGAAGTTCCTTCTCCAGTCTAAGCCGGTGATGTTGCCGAGGTTGGATGCTCTTCCTTCATTAAGTCATTAATGGCCGCATGTGTGTTTGGAATTTGTATCTTATGTTTTATATAGGATGTCAAACTAGATTATGATTCACATTAGCTTATGCTTATTATAATCAAGATGTACGGTTTTCCGAAGATTCCAGATGATTAAAAGCACTATTACAGGACTTAACTTCAGAATTCCCTAAACGATCTTACTTGCTGAGAACCGGAGGTTACATCTGCTCACACACACGCATGCAGGCAACGTTCATGCACATACAATTCTGTTACCTTTCATCATATTAAGTTTTCTGAATAATGAAAATCAAGAACCAGCTTTTCAAAGTACTGGAGATTTTTTAAAGGAGCCATACAGATTTTACTTCCTGGAGTTTAAAATATTTATTTTTATCATATCCATCGCATTCTAGAAAAAAAGAAACACTCTGCTCACCATTACTCTTTGCATCACGTACCTATTGCTAAGTCATAGTTGAGATTAAAATTATAAATACATGATGATAAAGGAAATAAATGCATAACATAAGCAGGCATGACGTTCTAGGGAAAGAAATTTGCATGCAAGCTTGCGCCCATGAACATGAGAATTCAGTTAGGGATGAAGCCCTGAAGCACTTTCTCGGGACAGGATGGATGTTAGTGTAGTTAAGTATTTGCAGACCTTATTCATTTCCAAATACTTCACTAATGCCGGAAACAAGACAATTCCTGGCTTGTAAAACAGAACAAACCACCCTAAAACATCTGGCATACTTACACACTTTTCGCTGTCAAATACATAGCACAAATGTTTATTTGACTCAGAATCTTTGCATATGAAAGTGAATATCCTCTTGTCAGTTTTGTCATCTGCACAAAACGATATTCTATGAAGCTGGCAATTGTGTTGGACTTCCTGCGAACACAAACGGAGATAAACAGTTGAGATTTTTGCCCACTTTCTGAAATACCAGCTTGTGTTCGTAACATACAGCTCATGACTTTAAAAGTGAAACAATCATCTGTCGAAGTTCGGTGTCACATACACCCAAACTTAAACAAATACGTGCAGGAGACGGCCTCCTAACTCAGACTAAACTCCGGTGGATCTCAGCAGGACTTAGAGAAACACAAGCAGGATATGGAAGGGTCAGAGGTGCGTGCACTTTCTGATTGCAACCGTGAGAGACTAAACTCTGAAACTTCACTTAGAAGAACACCGAGGCCCCGAGAATTAAGGTACTTCCACAAGATTACAGAATTAGCAGAACTTTTTTACCAGAACGTTTTCATTTTACCTTACTTCTCCTCACTAACATTACAGTTTAAAAGACAAATTCTTCTGTACATGATTTCCTATGAAACACACCACCCCTTCAACCTTAGTCTTCACATCAAATAGCATTTTACATGTCCTCATGAGGAAGGTCTACATATCAAGCATCTTAATTACTGAATCAACCCTACTAATCAGAAATATATATACGGTTACAGTTTTATATTTTTCATATATGCACATACATATTTTATACATATACATATATATGACAGACATATAATATATACATTCTAACATTGTCCAAGTTCAGGGTCTGATATGTCCGTTTGATGAGATCTGATCTTTCACTCTGATTCCCATTACTGCTCATCAGACTGAACATGAGTAAATAAGATACAGAAATAGATGTTAAGAGAATTTGTTTATAGCACTGTATTTTTTCCCTGCATAAAAACCAAATGGTAAGTCATCAAAGGCAAGCATGACAATTAGAATGAGGAAGCGCGCTGTACGAATGTGACATTTCTGTCCTCACTGGATAGCTTGATGCATCCATTGCAACAGCAGGAAGGAATGATCCCAAAAAGAGGGGCTCAGCTTACCGCGGCATCTGATGAGGACATCTTCCCTTCCTTGGGTTTGTGCTAAGATGGACAATGGCCATATCTGTCTGAGACTGTCCTTCTATACTTTTCTGATTGGCCAGTCCTTTCTTTGCTGACATATTTTTTTTTATTTTAGTGTTAATACTGTCAATCGAACAACACTGAGCCACCCTGCAGCTTCCAAATACTGACAGCAGGCACACACCAGTTCGTAAACAGTATTATCATGTTAATGACAATATAGAGGAAGTATCATGACTATGTAACATAGAAAAAAGACGGATTTTTTTTTTTTTTCTACTTGTAGGAGAAACTACAAGTAACATGAAAACACACCATTCACATAGGCTGGTGGTAAAGCGTCCACAGGCCCTGTTCACTTACTGCCCAGTATGGTCACAGAAAGCCTTTGGTAAGGCCAGTCGGGAATCATCTTAATTTTTGTTTAGATTGACAGAGCTATCTTCTGACAAAAGAAGACTAGGAAGCTAAAACTTGTAATTTTATTATTTTTGTGAATTTTTTGTTATTGTGATAAATCTTTATGAATTTTAAATGTAGCCCTAGTTTTTGATGAGACCAGACAGACTTGGAAACACAGTCAAGCACAGTGAAAGCACAACTACACTTGAACACTGACCATATTTTATTGGAGTCGGAACAAAGAATAAGGAAATCCCCGTTTCCCTTACACCACCTCTTTCCACCGCTGCATGATCTTCGTTGGAAGGATCAGCGAGAAAAGAAGAAAGGGAAAACACAGAGAGAGAGAGAGAGAGAGAGAGAGAGAGAGAGAGACTGGAACCAACCAAGATGGCTTTTCTCTTCTCTCTTCATTCAACCACATGGCATAGAAAAGTAGTCTATTTTCTATGAAGCCCATGTTAGATTAATAATTTTTAACTCCTACCTCATACATGTACATTTTAATATAAATAAATTTATTTAACAAGCATAATATTTTTTTTCACTACAACTAAGTAAAATAATCCGAAGCAGAAAGAACGGCAGACCTTGTTCTGATTCACGTAGGTCTCCCCAAACAGCACTTCCTAAACTCGTGTCTGAGAACAGGCTGTATCAGAGTTACATGGGGTGGTTCTGGGTTTGTTTTTTATGATATAGATGCGAAGTCTTTTTAGCAGATTCTGAACCTGAAAGTCCTGAGTGGATTCTAGCAACCAGGACTCCCAGGAATCTCCTTGAGGTCCTGATGCTCAGTGGAGCTGGTAAAACCTTTTTCAGGTTCTTTTCTTTTAGTGGATCCAAAATATAGTATGTTCTATGTATGGATGAAAAGTTCAGATACTCTATGTTCATATGTAATATATGGGTAAAGAGTCAGTTGCTCTCTATTCAAATGCAATATTATTGAATTTATAAGACATTTCCAAGATTTTAAAACTCCAAGATTGCTTTGATTTGGTAGGGATGAAAAAATAGATATTTTTTTCCCTATTAAAAGCTTGGGAAAACATACATGTTTTTAGGGAAAAATTCAACTGGGTCTCTTACTAATTAGCTATTAAGTCTGGGAAACTGACACCTGGGGACAGGGAGGGAGAGCTTCTGTGTCAGTGATCTGAGTAAGGCAAAATCTAATGCTCAAAACTCAATCGGTTAATCATAGTGAGTTGAATCCCACTGCACTGATGTTTGATAAACGAGATTTAGGATGGGGGAGGAAGTTGCGTCTGACAGTCCAAGGTTGGAGAATAGAGTGATACGGCTGACAGCTGTCAATGCACAACTCACTCTTGCGGGGACTTGTTACGAGGACTTCAGATCACCAGCTGATGACACAGAGCTGCATTTGCATTCCCATGATCCACCTCTCTGTCTCTCTCTCACGCACGCACACGCGCGCGCACACACACACACACACACATATTAGCATTGGTCATTTTGTAGAATTAAGTCTTTATAGTTTAATGTCTTCCAGGATCTGTCATTATTAACTGTCAAGTGTAAACACGAATGAAGTTCTTTATCTCTATCCTCCGCGTTTGGCCGTATTTCCGTGTTGCCAACGGTCGCCTCCCACTGCGTCCTCACATGGCCTCTCTGTTTGCACATCCCTGATGTCTCTTTCTTTATCAGGACCCCACCGGTTCCAGTAGATGAAGGCCTCATTAAGACCCCATGTAACCATAATTACCTTAAAAGCTCTTCCTCCAAGGAGTCACATTGGGACTTAGGGCTTCAATATAGGTATTTGGGGTAAAAACAAATCCATAACAAATCCATATTAATAAATGTGAAGCCAGAATGAGTTATACTTAAATTTTTTTCATTGGATTTGTAGGGGAAAAGGCTCTTAAATACAAGAACTTTAAGTTCACGATGTCTTATGGGGTGAATTATGTTCCCCCAAAATTCATACACGGAAGCCTTACAACCCATCCCATACCTCAGAATGTGACTGTATTTGAAGATAAGGTTTGAAAGGGGAGACTGCATTAAAGTGAGCTCATTAGGATGGTCCCTTGTCCAATGTGACTGGGGTCCTCTAAGAAAGGGGAACTGGACGGACACAGAGACACCAGCGGTGTGCGTGCACAGACGCCCATGTGAAGAGGGGAGCAAGAGGGCAGCCGTCGCCGGCCAAGGAGAGAGGCCTCAGAGGAAGCTGACGACCACTGCCCTTGCTGTCTTAAGATCTCCTGCCTCCAGGACCGAGAAAATAAATTTCTGTTTCTTTGAGCGACCATGTCTGTGGTATTATTATGACAGCGGCCCTCGCAAACTAATATGCACCAATTACGTCTACAGGTAGTGAGAGGTGGTCCTGGAGACGTCAACAAACAACACAGCTCTGCCTCCTCTCATACTCAGGGAACCACCCTTCACCCATCTCTTCCACAGCACACGAAGAAAAACTCCTGAAAACAAGACCAAACACTATTAAATACACTTCTATCCCCAAACAGGCCACTTTGGAAGCACTCCCAAAAGTTGTTTTTCTCCTAAAAATTCTACAGGATCTTAAATTGTCATTAACTGAGAACTAGCCAGGTCCAGTAGGTAACCGATCTTACTTACTGAAATAGGAACATAACCTCAATTAGTGGAAGATTAGAGTGCTTCTGACACTCAAGAGGAAGACTCACCTTTGTTTTCGGTTCCAGAATTTTTACCCCGTATATTGATATTTGCAGCTCAACTTTAGGGATTTTCTGGCCTTCGGATTTCTTGATATGTCTTGCAAACTACAAATGAAAAGTTATTCAGAAAACTCTAATTCTGTTTCCATGGAAAATGAACACAAAACATATATGCAGTATGTATCTGGAGATTGTATTCAGTGCTAGACTTCTATTAAATAAATTATTACCCATCATAAAGTATTTTATAAACCCAAATAGCTTCAAAATATGTAGTCATCATAGTAATCTACCATTATTAGCATTAACTTCAGATATTCAGTAGCCTTTAGAAAAATTTATAATCCTTCTCTCATTATATTTAAACAATTATATTCATACTAAGTAGTTAAGAAAATGAAAACTGTGGGGAGATAAGCAAAGATCAATTATTTTTCTGTGGATCTTTTGTTTTTAATACCTTTAGAGAACTTACAGTTCTCCAGTGCTGGATAGACCATCTTTGCCATTTTTAGATGCTGACCTCATGTGGTATGTCATCCTGCCCATCAAGTCAATGAATGCGAAGAGAAAGGTTACCATATTTAAACCGAAGTTAAGAGCTGAAGTAATTATCCCAGCTAAAACAGCCAGACTCAGTCTAGCCTTGTATCTTAAAAACCTAAACATTTCCAATGCTTTCATAGTAATATTTATTGTAACTTCTTTTTTTTACGTTTTTTGTTTCCATGTAATTAAGCTTATCAGCCTTTTGACTTTTTTTAAAGGTTTTGTTTATCTGTCAGAGAGACAGAGGGAGAGAGAGAGAGAGAGAGAGCAGGAGCGCGCCAGCAGGGAGGAGAGCAGCAGGAGAGGGAGACGCACACTCCCCACTGAGGAGGGAGCCTGACTCGGGACCTGATCCCAGAACCCAGAGATCATGACCGAGCTCAAGGCAGACGCTCAGCCAACTGAGCCACCCAGGTATCCCTTTATTGTAACTTCTTATTCAACTGGTAGGTGTATGCAAATGCTTGTTAGGTTTTGTTATAAAATAAAAAAAGAGAATCTCGACATCCGTGCACTTTGTAAATGGAGTTCCTGTCCCTCTCCCATCACTGCCAGATTCACTGGTGGAAAAAATATTCCAAGAGCCCAGTTAAATATGAATGTTAAATGGTGACTTAAAAAAAAAAAAACACATTTATTTTGGAATACACATCTACACTCCGTACATGTGTGCACATATGAGGCATACATGGTATTTAGTGTAAGTGTGTCCCATGCAATATCTGGGACACATACTCAGCACTATGAATATTACTCATTGTTCGTCTGAAGTCAACGTTGACCGAGCGTCCTGACCGGCGACGCTGCCGGCGATGCTGCTCCGTCCCCACTTTCCTTCTTTTTACCGTCCCCCACCTGTTTTCTTAAATGGGGGGAGGGGACTATGGAAAACAACAGGATTCTCTACCCCTCTTCTAGGGCCTCAAAATGTTATTCCCTGCTAATAAAACATTTTTTCAGCATATGGATCATCTCATTTGACTCAAAATAGACTATCTGTGAGCCAGGGTGGGGTTTCAGTCTTCTTCTGTGAGTTGTATTTATTTGCATTGTGCAGTTCTCTCTAACATAGGCCAGATGTGAGTACACATGGTAGAGTTTCCTTCTAAAGCACAGAGTGGTTAAAAGCCCCTTTGTCTTTTCAGGGCTCCGCACTGCCATGAGAGTGATGTAGTTACTGCACACACGGACGCCTTCACGTGTCTGCCGCGCTGGCCGGGGAGGAGGAGAACATTTGTTTCATGTCACCCGGGGAGGGATGACTTTTTAGCGATCTGTCCGTCCCGTTCTATGAAGGCAGGCAGTGCTCATTTCGCATCCAGAAGTTTTACGGTCCGCACATGAACTGGACGAAATCGTGCCAGATAATTGTTGCATGTCTTCAAGAAACGTGTTTTGTTTTCAGACCTTAAAAAATTATTCTAGTTCTCTCCCAAAGAAAGTAGACTCAGTTTGCTTATTTTCCCTTCTCCATCTCCTTCCTGTACCGGCATAATTAAAACAATTTGGGGGTTTTCACATAGGAAGGCTCACAAAATAAACCCGTGGCTTCCCCCTCTGTGACGGCCTCCGAGTAGAGCCACTCCCATCTCAGGCTGCAGCCCCAGGCTGAGGGCCTCCTGGACGCGGCTCTTTTCCAGAAAGAAGACGCTGAGCAGAAGGCTCTTGTGGCCTTTTCCACATCTGAACACAACCTCTCCTGCGACTTTTAAGTTTCCCAAAGTCTATCGCAGAACCACCACGGACATGAAACCTCACTTAGGGACTCCCTTCTGCCAGGAGAAGAGAAGAAGTCATGGAAGAAATGAAAAAAAAAAAAAGGAAAAAGTGAGGGCTACAGGTAGAAAAGAAAAAAAAAATCGGAGAGGAAGGAGGAAGGAAAAAGAAAAGCGTGAGGTAAAGAAAAAGGAATAAAATACCCAACGAAAGGGCTTCTGAGATCTTTTTCTTTGCTTCTTATCAAGATGAAGTAATTGTGCTCAAAGAAGATTGACAGGTCCCCCAATCCAGCACCCTGGTCATAGAACGGGCTTGTAGCAGTCAGGCTGAGAATCTAGTTTCACAGCTACCCACTAAGTAACTCTTTTCTTTTGCACAACACATTTTCTACATTAAAAAAAAAAACAAACTTCCCAGTTTTACTTTCATGAGTATCAAGGCTTATGATGGTTATTGGCTTCAACTGCTGCCCATTGTTGAGAACAACGGTGCCTAAGGTTGTATTTGCTCGATCTGTAGGTTAAACAAAATATTTTCACTCCTGTCCATTTTTCTCCGAAATCGAAGATTACTGTATTAAGTTTGCATGCCCCCTCTATCTCAAAGCCTGACAGACCTCTTAACTGTGTTCCGCAATACTTCTAATTTACAGGCTGGAGACTGCTACTCATTCTTACTTACATTATCTTCTTCTGTCTCCCTATTTGCTACTTGAATGTTAATGCCTGAGGAGCCTTTTGTGAATTTCTTTCCATGTTTGCTTCAGTGGATTCATTCTTGGTAGTCTTGATAGAGATCTACCCATCAAAATTTGTATATAATAATCCAATAAAAAATATTCAAAGGGGGTAAAGCCTAAGCATCTGGAGAATATCTGGATACAACAAACAAATACACAGAAACAATCCTTGGCCACCATTAAAAGATGGGGAAAAATGAAGTATTTTCCTGGATATTCAGAGTTACTTAAGTATATATCACTAGAAAGTAGAACAGCTACAGAAAATCTCTTACAGGGAGGAGGACCACTGTGTTTCAACAGCACAATCATGCAATTTCTATTTATTTCTCAAAGGACTTTAAAACAATGAAATCTAACTATACGGCTAAGGGAATATACATTATTAGGAAAGAAAACCAATGAATTTATTACTATGAGTCAAATATTCAGCGCTACTCTTCCTCTTTGTGTTCTTATAAATTGTTAACTTAATTAAGGAAGTTCCTAATAATCCTACAGGGAATCAGCTGCGTATATATGTATGTATAAATTAAATTAGGCCCTAAACACTTTATTAATCGAATAACTGGTTATGAAGAAAAACAGTGCTATGATACACAGAGAGAGTGAGGTCGGAAAAAAGACCAAGATCAGCAGAACTCAGCAGCAATTCCCAAAGCCTCCTTTGCTGAGGGAGCATCATGTAATTTTAATCTAGCTGTATGGGGTGTGGGATCTCGCCTCTAACACTGGGGTGGAGGAATGCTGGCCCCCTGCTTATCTCCCAGAGAAACTAAGAAGCTTTGGACATATATATCAATATTCATCCACATGTAAACATCATGAGCAGACTGTTTATAAAATATATTCTGTCCTCTGACATTTGTCCTAGTTGTATTGATAAAAATAAATAAAACACTACTAAAAATGAAATTCATTACAATAATAATACTATTAAATATACAGAAGTTTAGACGGTTTTTAAATTACTACATTTTGGAAAATTTGTTATTTTCTTAAATCTTGGGTTAAAACAGGATTAAGAATTAGAAATGGCTGACCATGACTACAAAACAGAAAATATGTTGTTATGGCAAATATGAAATCTGAATGTAAAAATTTTAACACTTATATTGGGGCGCCTGGTGGCTCAGTGGGTTAAAGCCTGTCTTCAGCTCAGGTCATGATCCCAGGGTCCTGGGATCGAGTCTCGCGCTGGGCTCTCTGCTCAGCGGGGAGCCTGCTTCTCTCTCTCTCTCAGTCTGCCTCTCTGCCTACTTGTGATCTCTCTCTCCATCAAATAAATAAATAAATATCTTTTAAAAATATTTTAACACTTATAAAATTATTTAAGAAAAAAATTATAAAGTATAAATTCTCTATAAAATGATAGAAAAACTGTATGTAATAAAATCAAAATTTAAAATTTTTTCTCGAAAAATAATCAGGCGTCATCAAACATAGGAGCATAAAAAATACACTATTGAAAATATTCTAAGTATCCTGTCACCTTATATTAATCCTAAATATTAAAATTCTTATCAGAAACCAGTACCTAAAGGATCACAACGTTTTGAAAAACGAGCAAATACAAATAAAATATTAACTTATGTGACAAGTAAAATTAAATGTTGAACTGTAATGGATAAAAAGGCAATCAGAATACATGTATAAAATAAACAGAAAAATAAACAGGAAATTAAAATGGGAGATGTGTACACAAAACAGTTAATGAGCTTTTTGGTCTTTTTGTTGTTGTTTTTTTTTTTTTTGGTAGAACCACAGCACCACCTTCTGGTCATTCCCTCATGACAATAGAATTAAAGAGGACCCAGAGTCTACATTTCTAAAATAAATGCAAATATTCTTGAAGGCTTTGAATTGTAGCTCCAACCTCTGACACCAAGATATATATAAAATAAAATTAGATAAAAAACATCGTTTCATTTATTTTAGTTTGTTATGTATCATTACCCTTAAGTACACTTTCCTGATCTATAAAATTTTTGCAATCAGCAGCATAAAGATTGCTTACTAGATAAATATTTATTCTGGAAGACAATGAAAAACAAAAATTATCAAGTGAACATGCATATTTTAAAAATGATACTGCATACTAACTACAAATCACATTCTTTTATTAATGGGAATACATTCCCAAATATAAAATGACATAGAACTGCAAAAAGTCTCGAGAAAATGTATGAAAAATAGCCACTGTTTAAAAGCATTTCATTTCAAATACCTCTGCATGTCACCTGGTCATAATGTAATTTAATCCTTTTGGTTTGGGATCCGAATTGACTGAATAAAGAACCTCCTAAACATAAAGACACATTAAGTATAAATATCATTTTTCTTCGATAAAAAATTCTGATTGTAGTGAAGCTGGGCTCATTGCTGAGTTTGCAATATTTTGAATATTTGAATATTTTCTGATTTTTGAATTTCTGAATATTTGAATATTTTGAAGAGAATATTATTCTAAATGTTCACAGTTCATAAACTGTGAGGTCTTTCTAATCTTCTGGCAGTACTTAAAAGCAGTGATCAAACAAGGCCAAGTTGGAATTACTACCTAATGAGCAATGGAAAGAAATGACTGCCCAGTTCACTTTTTTCCCAAATGGGAAAGATATCATTTTGGAAACTTTCAGCATATTTACTTGGAAGCAGTAGTAAATGATTCACATGTAAAGTGCATAGATAAACTTATTATCCATTTTACTTTCTTCCCCCAGAATACGCACCAGCCCACCTCAACTGTTCTTCAGTTTAAACATCAGCCCATTCCAACTGATAATACATTCTCAAGGCAGAAAGGCATGTTTTTCATGTTGAGGACTTTGCCAGTCAAGACCAAAGGCCTCTCCCTCTTGTAAAATAACTGGATAATCTCTAAACTAAAGAAAGTTAGAGCAGGTTTATTTCTGGGAAAAACCATGAGAATACAGTAAAAAAACAGTGAATTGTGTAAAAAAAAAACAAAAAACAAAAAACAACAACAACAACAAAAAAAGTCGTTTGTGAGATTTTCTTAATGAGATAAAGATGAGAATTCTATTGAAGGAATTTTTCACGTCTTCATATCTCAGTGAGAACAGGGTCTTCTGGAATGGGGCACACTTAGAAAAATGTGCTAAGATATGTGGCATGTTACAAAGAATTTTCTCAAGAAATGTGTTAATGAGTATGGATTCGCTTATTCAATGTCTCTTCTGCTCTCTTGGTCTCACCAGTCCCCACGTCTGCGCAGGGACACAGCCCCATCCTCTGGGATTTGGCACTGGGACATCTTTAGCACATGGTGTCACAAAATTCTGCTTTGGAACCTACACTTCCCGCTAGTGGACGTGATCTCCTGTGAGAGCTGCTACGCCCTCACCAGCCTCTGAGTCAGGGCACAAGCCCCCCTTGTCCAAGCAAGTAAAGGCAAAGCTACTGAATGCCAACCCTGGGGAACACTGCCATTTTTTGCTGTTGTTGAACAGGAGAAATTATGGACAAATAGGAAGAATGTGCCACATTAAAAAAAACTGTGGATTCATATTTATTATTAAATGTGTTTCCCTGATCTGGTTGATATTTATTAACTTTTAATAGGACAAAGCTAGTATCTACCACAAAGCTATTCACACTTTGAATATGCATCAACCTACTGATGACTTAAGACAGGGTCAACACACGAGACCTCCATCTGGAGGCCCTCCCCTACCTTGAGTTTTCTGACAGCATCTCTCACAACTTCTGTTCCTTTAGGCTGCTCCACTTCTGTACTGCCAAGAAACTGAAAATGGACATTTGTCAGATGCAGGCTTCACCACGTCGTACATCGCTGGATCACTTTGAACGGTAACATGGCGTAACCGCACATGCATGGGGGGGGCGCCTGGGTGGCTCAGTCAGTTCAGCGTCTGCCTTTGGCTCAGGTCATGATCCCAGGGTCCTGGGATGGAGCCCCACGTCGGGCTCCATGCTTAGCAAGGAGTCTGCTTCTGCTCTCCCTCTGCCCCTAACCACCTCCTCGTGCTCTCTCTCTCCCTCAAAGAAATAAAATCTCTAAAACGAGAAAAACGACAACAGTATACACATGCAATAATGATCCAAACCCAAATCCTGTGTAAACAGGAGATTCATTAATTTGTTACTTTCTATTATAGGTAAATGTAAATATACTACTTAACCACATAAAATTCCTATTATCCAAAGACTTCTTAAAAACCTATTTTTCTTAAATATTTTATTTATTTATTTTTAAGGATTTTATTTACTCATCTGAGAGAGAGAGAGAGAGTGAGCATGAGTGGGTGGGAGGGGCAGAGGCAGAGGGAGAAGCAGGACCCACTGAGCAGGGAGCCCAGTGCCGGCTCAATCCCAGGACCCCAGGATCAGAACGTGAGCCAAAGGCAGATGCTTACCCAACGGAGCCACTGAGGCATCCCCTAAGAATTTTATTTGAAACGTTTTACAGGAAAGAAAACTAAAGCTACTTATGTTAGCAGGAAAGGAATAAAGGTGACCTCAAAATTTAAGATTTAAATCATTAATAATATATAAATTATTAATTTATCTGTAAACTCAAAGCATATAAATGATTTTTATTTGGTACTTGATTTAAATGTCACAGTATATTTTAAGATCTTAATATGCTTTAAAACGTTTCATAATTTCAAATAAGCATTTTCGTTATTTTCCAATTAGGACACTCGTAGAGTATGTAAGCTTTTACAATACAAACTTTTTTAAAACTACTGCATCTAAGAGCTATAAGCTAAACAATATTAAAAAATAAAAGTTACATGGAACTACGATTTTCCTAAATTTTAAAATATCCCTGAAGGTTTTTAGCTTGGATCTACTCTCACCCCCTGCCCCACAAAAGAGACAGAGTTCCATAATAATTACCATGCTGTAATAGAATCTCCATCCTGGAGAGATATAAGACCTCCTAAACAGAAGTCCAATCTCTTGAAATATGCAAGACTAGTTAGTATGGATATTTTATTCTACAAAATATTTCTATATATATAACAGCAAATAATCATTAAATACAGTAAGTGTGTATAATTTCCCAGACTTTCTTGTCACACGGTACCAATTACAACACCAATATGAGCTATGTATTCGTCAATTCTTATATAAATATGTGCGAGTGTGTGTGTATACGCTTTACATCAAATAAGGAAGTAGAATCTTATGTTAACACAGAATGGAAAGAAGCAAAATTGTAATGTCAGAGTATCTTCTTACAACACACTTTTTTCCCCTCCTTCATTCCTGGAAAAATAACAACAAAAACATCTAAAGAAATGAGAGTTGTGGTTTTTCAGAATGGACTCTCTATATTACCCGTGTAAGAATTCCCTGGTGGTGAAAATAAAACAACGCAGATGCCCTGGTCTAAAAAATCAACATCTTTTAAGGTAGGGTTAAGGCAATTACATTTCTAAAAACATCACAGATGATTCCTCGTGTGGAAGTCTGAGAAACAGAGGGAGGAAACAGTACCAGGTCAGGGGACAGCAGGGGCGGCGGGGTGGGGGGGCACACACAAAAGCTGATGTGGAAACACAGGCACTAACCGCTGGACCACGTTCTCGGGAGCTCACGGAGGAGAAAGGGAGGCTCAGAAGCGTTAGAGCAGAAATGTTTCAGTTCAGATTCTGTAAGCTGCAACAGCTCCTTTTCCTTAGGTGCTCAAACCATCCCTAACTGCTACGACCGCCTACCTACGGGATCGTCAGGCACATTGTCTGCCCAGGCGTGACCTCAAGTTGGCCAACCAGGCCTTTGAAAAAGACCAAAATAAGGGGAGAAATTCTCAGCTTAAAGGGAATTGACCCCACATCAGGCTCTCTGCTTAGCAGGAGCCTGCTTCCCTTCCTCTCTCTCTGCCTACCTCTCTGCCTACTTGTGATCTCTGTCTGTCAAATAAATAAAATCTTAAAAAAAAAAAAAAGGGAATTGAAAATCTGCTGCTGAGATGTGGGGCACAGTCAAGTCTATTCTTGACAGCAACGGACCCGTCACACCACTTCCGCTCCAGATCAGTGCATTCAGCCTCGGCTGCATGAGAAAAACCTCAAGGGGGCTTTCAGCAGACCAGTGCCCACGAGTCTGATTTAACTCCTCTGGGGCAGAGCCAGAGCATCTGTGCATTTTAAAGCTCCCCAGGTGACTTTAATGTGTCACCAGGTTTGAAAAGCACCGTTTTAGATCCCCAGAAGGGATAAAAGGTTCAAGTGACAGGAGGAAACTTAACATAATTGGGGCTTTCTGGTTCTGAGTTAATCCACGGGGCAAACTCTTGCTCTCCCTGTCTCTGAACTCATCACACACTGGAGAGATTCTCCATCAGTGAGTGGTCTGGGGTTGGCAAACGCAGGGAAATAAAGGCAGACTCCTTGTTGGTAAGTGACTCTTGACCTAGAAGGAAGTGTGTAATGTGTCAAGAACAGACTGTAAGAGTTACTGGAAATATTTATGGAAGAATATTCATTCTTTGGCAGAAATGCCATGAGTCATAAGTATTATATGTGAATAGGCCCCCATGGGGAAAATTACAGAAGAACTCCAAGTACATTCTAAATGAATTAACCTCTTGCAGGGCTCCAGGAATCTTTTAATACGTATATATATTTTTTTCACACTGGCTTTAATTAAATCATCCAAAGAACGAAACACAGAGAGAAGCCTTGAATGATGGTAGGAATTAAACGGTGCAGAAATCTAATACAGAGGCTGCCACTCAACCCAGTTTTCCTATGCAGTGTTAGATAGCCTACATGGAAATGATTTTAAAAGCAAAAAGTACATCATTCTTTATAATATTTCCTGTACTTTTTAAATTATAAGAGTCATTGTGCTACTTACTCACGTTAAATAAATCATACTTACATGCCGTCTGTATGTCTATGAAAAATATTTATGTAACTCTTAAATACGACGCAGCCAGCATAAACTCTAGATTTACAATCTGAAGATGTTAGAAAAGGCACTTCCTCTCTGACGTACTGGACTTTGAGAAATCAGGATGGCGATCTCGCTCTTCTCGCCTTTTAAAATTGTTCTAAAGATCAGTTACCATGAGCTTCTAACACAACTCTGGAAAGTGCTGTATCATTATGAGGACCCCATTTCTTCATCTAATGGCTGCATGGACTAGGATGGACACTGTCAGCACCTGCTCCACAGTCCTCCGAGGCATCCCCTTTATCGCCGCGGAGCCCGTCTCTAGCTCCCACGCACTTTGCTGTAAGAGCTCACACTCCAGGGCGCCTGGGTGGCTCAGTCCTTAACCATCTGCCTTCAGCTCAGGTCATGATCCCAGCCAGGGTGCTGGGATCCAGCCCCACATTTGGCTCCCTGCTCAGCGGGGGGTCTGCCTGTCCCTCTTTGTCCCTTCCCTCACTCTCTCAAATCAGTAACTAAAATCTTAACAACAACCAAACCAAAACAAAACAAAACAAAAAAACCCCTCACACTCCAGACTTTCAGAGGATTCCCTTTGGGTAATGAGCCACCGGCCAATACTGAGCTAGAAATGCTTGAGAGGTTTTTGCTTCCCGCCCCCTCCAATCACCCTATCTTTTTAGCCAATGACTAGTATAAAGTACAAAGGCCCAGCTCCTCTGCGTAGACACAGAGTAAAGTCTATGATGTATTAATACTATGCCCAGGTTCCCTCAGAATCAGACAGAGGCTGGGCCTTTACTTGATGCTGTTCTCATCCTGGAGTTCTCGTGGGTCCGGCCCTCCCACACTTGCTGGGTGCTCCTGGGAGCAGTCCCTTACTAAATCACCAGCCCCGGAATCTTTGTCTCACGATCTTTCTCCCACAGTAGGAGAAACTGACCCAAGACACTATTAAACACTTGACTGCTTACATTTGGAAATATACAGTCCAGCATACAAAGTCAGAAGCAGCAAATGCTCTTGCTGCAAGTGCTAACAGAAGGCTTGTATGCAAATCATCTTTTTCTACTCCACCTGGTGCCTGAAGGATAACAGAACAAAAGAAACTCAATCAAACCCCTGAATTGTTAACTAGCTGGAGAAAAAAAGGGCCATTGGAGCTCTGGAGGGCAAAATGCTCAGGTGGGCTGAGAACAGAGCTTCTCACAGAAACAAAGAGAAGTCCACACAGGGAATTTGCAGGCCTCAGGGCCCCTTTCCCATCCTGTCTCCCATCCTAGTCTTATAAGCTTCCAGGGGGAGAACTCCTCCCTAGGGAGTGTGGCCCCAGGGGAAAAAAGAGAAAATCTTGCTGATGGTTGATGTCTCCGCAGGAAGCCCATGGCCCATCTGATCCATCCCCAGGAACACACGCCCTGCCCAGGTACATGGAACTGCCGGTCAGCCTTCAGGGCCTGAGCCTTCAATATCAAAGCACCGAAGTCTGTGTCCATATCTGCGGAAAACCTCGGACGTGAAAGCCAGGAGAAAAACAAAGAAACGGAACAAATCTGGGAGGAAGCAGGGGCAAAAAGAGAGGAATGAAACTCTGACGTCCGACAGACACATCGCTCCAGAGAGGACTGAAACTCTGACGTCCGACAGACACATCGCTCCAGAGAGGACTGAAA
>NC_081559.1:1428487-1502972 GCF_022355385.1 Mustela nigripes | reverse complement strand
ATCTGAAGTCTGACAGACATATCGCTCCAGCACGAAAACAGGACAGTGGGGTCAGCGGCAGAAGGGCCGAGTGTGAGTGTGAGGGTGCCATCGCACCGTGAGTCGTACCACTTTAAAGACATTGGGGAGGAGACCTCACCGGTAAGTTGAAGTGCCAATGGATCAAAAACACAATGATCCAGCCAGATATCTGGGAGAAGGCAGGCCAGCCCAAGAGAACAGAAAGCGTAAAAGCCAGATATCTTATTTTATTTTATTTTTTAAGAGATTTTATTTATTTGAGAGGAGAGAAGGAGCGGGCACACACATGAGCAGGGAGAAAAGCAGAGGGAGAGAGAAGACTCTAGGCTGAGCACGGAGCCTGACTCAGGGCTCCACCCCGCCACCCTGAGACCATGACCTGAGCCGAAACCAACAGGTAGACGCCTAACTGACTGAGCCATCCACGTGCCCCAAAAGGCCAGATATTTTTAAAGAAGATTTTAAAAAATAGAACTATTAGCGAATTGGCCTAGGAAAGTTTTTCCTTGGAAAAGTAGTATCAACATGACCTGAGAAGTTAAGGGCCTATGCAGCCAGAGCAGCCCCACCCCAGTTGAACTGCCACTTTGTTGTTTATATAGCAAAACTTAAATTGACCCTGCCTTACTTAAAAGCAGTCGGGAAACCAGTCCCAGGTAACAAAGCCCAAATACAAGGGTGGGTCAGGTCAAGTGCAGATAACTGCCCAAATACAAGGGTGGGTCAGGCCAGGTGGAGACATTCAATCAGTGGGGGTGCATACTGTCTCCTAGCTACCAAGGGGTATGGGCCCCACCCTTGGGGTGCCTTTTGGGCCCCCATTCTGACTAAGGTGATAGGCTAGTTCAAATAGCTACTATGGGGTGAATTATAGTTCAACTGGCCACCCGTGTGTGACCAGGCTCAACCACATGGCCTTTGCTCTAAAAGTTAGTCTGTGAGGCAGGGAGGGGTCAGGCTCTGTAAGAGGCGCGGCCCCAGCCTGTCCTTTGATTCTCCATGCTTGGCGCGAAATAAAGCTTTGCTTGACCTTCGCCTTCGCTCCTTTAATCACGGACCCATTACTGGGGGACCCAACATTGAGGACCCAACAATAAATGCAAAATCTATGGAATTAGAAACTGAGGAGATGGGTCCAGCAATCCGCTATCTCCTCCTCCATTCTGATGCATGCTTCGATGTGAACACCACTATTCTAGGAGACCCAAAATCAAACCAGATGGTTTTATAAATAGAGAACAGGAAAACCTGAAGGAAAAAAAAAATTGTCAAACACTTTCCCAGAAACAAAGGTACCAATTTCCAAATTAGGACTCAAGATTACATTTTAGTGAGTGAAAACACAAGCACAGTGCACTATGCTCACCATCAATACACTAAAAATAGAGAGAAGATCATAAAAGATCCCAGAGGGACACAACAGTAACAAAAAATCCTCCAGGATCTGGAATGTGAATGACGCTGAGACTTCACATCATCAATAATCGAAGAAAAATAACTTCAAATTCTGAGTAAAAATTGATTTAGAGCCAAATTTTCAGGTTCTGAGAGAGAGATAAATACAGTAAACTATGGAAGCCCCAGTTCTCAGTAAGAAAGGAGAAGTAAGATAAAACAAAGGAAGAAATGGAACCCAGGAAATGAGGGTGAGGGGACAGGAGGTGTTGATAAGTGCCACATGTATCACAAATCAAGGCACTGCCATGTAGCAGGTCACCAGAAGAAAATAATGAGAGGAACACAGAAGAATTCAAAGTGGCCGCTAGAGTGAGTGCAGCCTGGGAGAGCTGGGGAACATTTTACATAACTTTGGACAAACACTGGACTGTTTAAAGTGGACACAGATAACTTTGATGAAATAAAAATTAAATTAAGCACCTAAATGTTAATTTAATGTTCCACATACTCATTTATTCCTCTAAAAAATACAGCTGAGTATTAACTCGATGCTGGGAATAAAAGAGGGGAAAAACCATGTCTGTTCTTGTCAAGTTTACATCCCAGTAAATGTGTGTGTGTGTGTGTGTGTGTGTGTGTGTTTGATTTGTGTCTATCTAATTTGTTTATGTCTAGATCACAGACAGATTTACAGTATGTTTTAGATGACATAAGTAAAGATAACACAAATAATGACAGACAGCCCCGACACAAAGAGACAGAAGTACTAAGACTGAGTGATCAGGAAAGTCCTCTCTAAAAAGGTGACATTTTAACAAAGACACGAACGAAGGATGAAATAAAGCATGCGCTCAAATATGCTGAATTCAAGTGTCTCTGATGTGTCAGCTGAAGAAGCCCACTTGGTAGGGGGTACGCACAGAGCTTGGGGAAGCAGGGCTCTGGGGAGAAGGTGTGAACCAGGTGGGCTCAGGCACTGAGGTGTCACAGAAACTGGGAAATTGGGCTGAGTTCCAGAATCACAAAGCCCCAGTGGTTCAGAGGGAGGTTAAAGAGAAAAATGCTGCCAATGGGAAGACGGTGAGCGTTCAGGGAAAATGCCAGAGGAAGTCAGGAAATTCTGAGCATTGGTATTGCTAATTAGGGTTGTCAGATTAGCAAATACAATTGTAGATACTGATGTTGTGAGAATATGGTATAGCCACTCTGGGCAATCATTTGGTAGTTTCTTTAGAATGAAGCATTCACATACCATAGGATAAAACAACCGCACTTTGGGCTACTTATCCCAAAGACATGAAAATTTATGTTGATGTAAATACTTTGTGCATGGCTCTTCACAGTAGATCTGTTTGTGAAAGCCGAACACTGCAACAACCCAAATGTCCTTCAGAAACGTAACAGTTAAATGGTGATACATTCATACCCTGGAGTACTGCTCTGCAGGAAAAACCAGGGAATTGTTGATACACAGAACAACTTGCTAGATCACAAGGGAATTATGCTAAATGGAAAAAAATCAATCTCAAAAAGCTTTTTGTTAGGTATTCACCTAAGTGAAAAACACAGGAATTTTTTTTAGCATTCTCTTAAAAAATGAGGCATTGAAATGTTTAACATTTTAAACTGAGTAAAAATAATTGCTTTTATGATTTAGCAACTTTATGTCTTAGCTCCTCCATGTGGCAGAAAAAAACAAGGTCAAGAAGAGAATATAATGTATCAGACCGTTTCTGTAAGATTCCGAGGGTCATTTTTCAGTGTGGCAAAGAGCAAAGAGAAAGGTTATCTGTTCTGTGGCAAGTGGTAATGGTTAGTGGCATTTTTTTCTCAATTTAAATATTTAAAATCTCATCAATTATTTTTCTTCATAGTCACATCAGGCAACATTCATTTCAGTATTTTTTTTTATGATCAGGAATTAGACCTTACCTAAGTACAGGTACCTGTCTTTCACAATTGTATGCTTGTGCTTCAAAATGCTACAACAAAAGGTTTCCATTTTATTATAAATAAACACTGATATTTTAATAGTAATGCACATCCACTATTGGGGATTTAGAAACTACAGAAAAAGGTATCAATGAAAATAAGCATCAGCTTTTATCTCATAACCAAGAGGTAGCTATTATTGAAAATACCTTTTAAATTCATGTTACAATAAAAATAATCAACTGATGACAATATTGGAAAAACTTATGAAAACAAAAACCTCTTAAATTACTATAAACAACTAGTTTATCGGGCATTATGGTATGTATGTGCATATTTAAATTTTTACTAAAATGAGTTGAGACTAAGACATTAAATATGACTCCCAAGCAGTATGGACAGATAAGAAAGACATAAAAAACAAAAGGGGCATTTAGAGTATGTTAGACTGTAGAGAGTCAGGCGGTCTAAGAATCTTCTGTGTATGCTTAGTCTATGTATTGAAAGGTATGCCAACACGGCATGTATCTTCCACAAACTTCCACAAACAAAAGATACCTTTAAAAAATCCTCTATAAATACTTTAACAAATACAGAGAAAATAGCAGAACGCTAATTACTGTATTGCCTTATAACTATGCCGCTCCCTGCTCAATGCCTTTGAGTACTCAGCAGATGTACCCCAGAGGTGTTTTAGAGGCTACGGTCTGTTGAAATAAAAAACGAATATGTCGTCAAACTACATATAGACTTCTCAAATTAAAATGCTATTAAGACATTTCACATTTGGCTTAGTATTTTCCAAAACTTCCACCAACAATTTTTAATTAGTTAAAAGGATACAGACTTCTCTTTTCAAGTAATCTCAGGTAATGCCTGTATTCATTTCTTCTAGTTTACTCACTGGATGCCATCAGACCTCCAATAAACATATTGCAAAAATGTGTGAAAGTTTGAGGATTCCATCTCCATTTTCAAGTGTTACTTGAAAAGCTACAGTTTTACGACTTGCTTCTTTGCCAGTAGAGGGCGGTGTCGCACATCTCATGAATCCATTTAGAACACCCGCCACCCAGGCCCCCCACCCTGCCCCCCAGCTCACTTGCTTCCTCTATGATTAACGCAGGGTTTTTTTAAAATGACAGATAAAAAACAATCAAAATAATTAACTAAAGAGTTATAAGTCTAATTGCTATGAAATCTGACACTATTTAACATATGAAAAAGCTAATTTATGATGGAAATGTATGAAATACAAGCTTTACTGATATCATATTCAAAATATGCCAATTTTATGAAGATGTTCTTTATGCAATTATTTTAAAATATTAAAGGAAATAATTTCTACTTTTCACCACATAAAAGATTCATCTAATGTTCAGGTTAGTAAATATGGCAGATAATGACCAAGAGATATTCTAAATACAGGATAAAACAAATGGGGATGTCTCTGTTTTTATAACCAAGGTGGCAGAGCCTCAAATAGGATAAGGCTAATTTTCTTGGCATTAACTTCACTGCATATGTGTAAAAAAAAAAAAAAAAAAAAAAAAAAAAGTATTCAAACCTTCTAGCTACTCAACTGCACCCAGGAGATAAGCCATGGAGGAGTCAGCCAATTTAATTTTATAGTCTTCATTTGGCTGACTTGCCATGTCACTATGCCATGCAATGCAGGAAAAAAAGATTTTTTAAAGGCACATTATAACATTGAATTGCTAACAAAGGGTCAGAATCAATCAGATTTAAACCCATTACTTAATCACCAAAACCATAACCCTGAAAAAAAAATTAAAATAGATCCACCTAAAAGAAAGTTTATCCTTTAAACTAAATACTCTGAAGGTTATCCTTTAATGGAGGGCCAGGAAATTTTGATGGGGAATAAAACAAATATTGGTCTCAGTATTAAAAAATCTACATTTTATAATTGTTTTGATATTAAGTTTCTCATTTTACGATGGCAACTTTCTTTCCAATTATTTGTTCTACTTTTACATAGCTACTGAGTATCATTTTCATAGGCTCTTGTTTTCAAAAAGGGAGTTCTGAGCTTAAGCCAGAACAAACCTACAGGCTACCACAAGAAAGTGTGGTGTTCAAGGTTCTCCCAAACTGAGTTCTCCATCCCATGGGCACGATACGCCCCACCAGGTGTTTGCCCTGTCTAAGACACCTCCTCAGACTTTCTTCACATCTGAGAAGTTGGACAGGGAAAGGGAAGGACAGGGCATTCACTCCTGTTGTTGTAATTAGTATTACAAAAAGAAACCAATCTATACAGAGAACCAAAACCATGGGCTCTGGAGCCAAATGGACTTCACCGTCCATTCTACTAGAGAACCGCTCCCATGAGGCCTGTGAAGACACTCTCACTCAACTCCCATTATTTTAGGGATGCAAAACTGAGCACCAGAAGTGTCTTCTCAAGGTCAGGAAGCTTGTGAGCAGCAGCTTTAGGACTAGGAGTCCAGCCCTCCTAATTCTCAGACACATGCTCTTACTGACCTTAAATAAAAGAGAAACACAATGAAAGATAATTGTACGCTGGCCATATATTACTCACTTATGCCACATCCATTTGGCTAATTAAAGTTTACGTTGTATCTTCTATTGTGAAATATGCTTAAAATCTAAAGGTGTCAGAAGAAGATGTGGTTGGCTGTACAGTGAGGTAACTCGAGTTTCCAAATACCGTTTATTTACTGAGACTCTGAGAGACTCAATTTCATCTTTCACCAGATGGGGATAAAGTAACAGTGTTTGTGTGAAAATGAAATGAGAAAATGCAACCAGTGACCGACACAGTAAATATTCGCTGCACTGAGGCTCAGAAATTAAAATAAGTGACAAAATGGCCACAACAGGCAAATGAAAAGAGTCGATGCACCCACAGTGGCTGTGAAGGAAGGAAACTATTTTCCGGCACCGATATTTTGGATTTGGGCTCTTGAACCGGCCACACTTGTCACCAGCCCAGAAACAGGGGTGCTGGGTTTTCTCTAAATTTGCGGAGTCATTTTCAAACATTTCTTCTTCCTCGTTCTCAGTGTAACTTCACCGCGACTAACGCACGCGGCGGACGCCGAGGCGGTGGGAGGGCAGGGCAGGGGCGCGACGCCTGCGGCGAGGCTCCGCCGCACCCACCCGCGGCCGCTCCGTCCGTCCGTGGGACCGAGACGCGGCGCAGCAGGAGCCGGCGCCGGCGCAGCTGGAGGAGCGGACGCGGGCCTCCCGCCGAGCCGGGCCGACGCGGGCTGGGCTGGTCCCGGCCCCGCAGGATCCGGAGCCAGGCCCGAGGCAGGCGCCCCACGACCGAGCGCCCGGCGCCCCGCGGCTGCTTCGACTGTTCCCGGGAAGGCATCTTCCCTGCTCGAGCCACTCCGACCTGCTCTGTCGCCGAGGCGTAAATAAGGTTGTTAAGACGCCACGGACCAGCGGTCATCGCGGCCGCGGGCAGCCCCGGGTCAGTCACCGCCCCGTCCTCTCGAGCAGCTCCAGGTACTGACTTCGAATCCGGGTCGCCGGACCATGACCGCCGGCAAGAGAAACCCGTTTCCTGCGCTTTCCCGCTGTGTCCGCGGCCCGAGGCCTCCCTGGTGACCCGGCGCCGTCGCGGCCGGCCTGGGGCGTCGGCGGGACGACACTCGCTGTGACTCTCCCGCGGCTTCTACCTGAGGAACGGCCGCAAACCCGTGCTCCCGGAAAGAGCGTGGTCTCCGGGGCGCCCGTGTCTCCCGGGCCCGCGCCTCCTTCCTCCGCTAAACGACCTTTCGCTCCTTCTGGAAAAATCATTCACAGCTCGCGTGGGCGTCCTGCCTCGGGGAAGGGCCCGGCCGCGCTCCGACAGACCGGGTGCTGCTGGCTGCAGTGGTTCCTCTGCGTCCCGACCCGCCTCACCAGTGTGCGTCGCGCGTCCTGTCGCGTCAGGCCGGGTCGCGGCCGGAGCGCAGCCGCACAACACAACCGACGCCCCTGACGTACGGAAGCCGCCGCGGGCTGTCCGTGGTCCGCGGTGACGGCGGCTCCCCGGGGCCGTGTCCCTGCGCCCTCTAGACCGTCGTCCTCTCGGCGCCACCAGAACAGACGCCACCGGCAATGCTGCGGCGACAATCGCCGGACACGCGAGCGTCCTGTGAAGGGCTCCGTGGTGGGCCTGGCTTCGCTCCCGTGCAGAGCAGGACCGCGGCGCGACGGCACCTCCGGAGGGCGGGGAGGTCCAGAGCGGGCACGTGGAGACGCGAGAGACGTGGCCCGGAAGCGCGCTGAGGGCTCCCGAGGGGCGCGGGCAGCGCGGACGGGGCGACGGCGTCGCGGAGGGCGCTCCGGGGCGCGCAGCGGCTGTTCTCCGAGGCCGACGAACCACCGGACACTACGTCAAAAACGAAAACATTTTTTAAAAGATCGTTGCCCGGTGAGTCCGTAATCAAACAACTTTGAGTGAGAAGCGGACACTGCGTCTTTAGTAGGTGACGGACACTCGGCACCGTTCGTTTCCTCTGACCGCTCCGCTCCGAATTCTGTCAGCCGCAGCCGGCTTCCGGCGCTCGGGACGGCCTGTTCCACCGCCGCGCGCGCGCGGACGCCCCCGTCGCCGGCCGTGAGGCGGCGAGTCCGTGAGGCGGCGAGTCCGAGAGGCGGCGAGTCCGAGAGGCGGCGTCGCCCTCACGCCGGAGCGCCGCGGGACGTGGCCACGTTCCGAGATTCCGAGACTCCAAGTGCTGCCCCGTTCCTGTGAGAAGAAAATCTACCTTCCGGGTCCGCACAGGCCGTGCACGCTGTTCCGCGCGAACCCGAGCCTCGGCGGACGACGCCCCTGACGCGCACATTCCCGCTTCCCGCCCACGGACGCACACGGCGCGGCGGCCGCCGTCCGCTGCCTCGAGTCCCGCCGGGACCCGCGTTGGTGCCGCGCGGGGCCTGTCAGCGGGATCGGGACTGTCCCTCAGTTCACAGGTTCATGGCCCCGCGGACCCCTGCCGAGAGCCGCGGCCTGGCTCGTCGCGTGCAGGACGGGGACACGCGGGGCAGCGGGCGAGGCGGGGCCGGCGTGTCCCCCGGAGCCGGGGAGGACGCGCACGGCGGGACGGACGGGACAGACGGACAGGACGGACGGGACAGACGGACAGGACAGACGGACAGGACGGACGGGACAGACGGACAGGACGGACGGGACAGACGGACAGGACGGACGAGGCCCCGCGGCGCCCGCTCCCAGCAGCCCCATCTCCCCGCGGAGCGTGGACACGAGCGGCCGCTCTGCCCCCGCCGCCGCGACCGTGGGGCCGGCGCTGCGCCCTGACTTCGGTCCGGTAACTTTCCGTCCTAAAGACGACTTCGTGGAGGTGTTCGCTGACACCTGGAGCCCATTACCCCGTGGGCCCCGCGAGCCCTTGCCGGTCAGTGGCGCGGCCGGGGTGACCGCCCCCCCGCACTGGCTTCCGTGATCGCCCTCGGCCTTTCCTGAAGTCGGTCCCCGCGTCCCCCGCGGGTCGGACAGCGTTTCTGAGCGGCCCTTGGTCAGCGCTAACGGGGCACTAACACGGACCCTCACGTGGCCACAGGCTGATGAGCGACGACGATTCCAAATTACATGAAGAAACTTCCCTTTACTTACACAGGATTATGTTGCTATATATTACTTTTATCAGAAACAAGTTTACATTCCTATTCCCATGATATATTTCATTACTATGCCAAACCCTCAAATTTGCTGTTTTTAGACGGCAGAGCTGGTATTTCAGATGAACCTTTACTCCTTATGCATTTCATTATTAATGTGACCGAAGTTGAGTAACCTACTTATTTTTAACCTATTTTTAAGCATTTTGTGGCATGCCACTTCAATTCCTTGCCCATCAGGCTTAATATAGAATACATACACTGCTCAGGCCTATGATTCATATGTTTACAGTTAAAAGCAATATATGCTATTAAAAGGCACAGATGACTGAAGCGTGGGCAAAGACAGGTAAGAATCACGACACTTACCGGCCTCTCATATCAGGGCAAATCAAGTATAAATTTCAATACTACCTACGTCCAGAGAAATTATGGATGCTGCTTCAAGTAGAAATTAGGACACAAACCCCATTCTCTCTTTGTTCCAAAATTTACTTTCTGTTACCAAATACTCAAGTTGGAACAACTGTAAAAACCCAGGGCGTCTCACTCTATAAAGCCCCAGTAAACTCCATAATGAAACTACTGAAGACTGTGAGAACCACCACCATGCTCACTGGTTAATTCTTTCTCCAAAGGGAGATGGCACTTCACGAGGCTGAAGCTTAGGGAAGACCCTTCTCTACATCCTGGATGAGACCTCATTGGATCAAGAGGGGCTTCAGCCACCAAAACACCATCTGTCAAGCTTTGCCCTCAGAATTCCTCTCGGCCACCTGCAGGAAGGAATGCAGAGCCGAGGGATGGTGCACAGAATGTCAGAAGAAGGGCAAGAGACTCTGACTCAACAGTCTTGCTAGCCACTTCGTGTGTGTGGTACAGTTGTTGGCTGCTCTAAGATCACTTCTGGAAGGAAACAGAAGTTGGGGAGTGGATGGTTCTCCACTCAGACTCAATGATCAATTTCTTACCAGGAGAGCTGACTTAGCAACTTGCCACACACACGATTTGTAAAACACAGATCCTCATGTACACACTGAAGTCAAGAGGCTTTGTTTCCGCTAAGTCATTATGTCCCAAAGATCGGCAGCTTACTGAGTGATAAGGTCAAACTTTATTCTGTGGAGTGATAAAGTGCTCAGGAAGAGTGTGTGTGCTCACGGAGATGAAGATTGTATCTGGGCTCTGCTACTACTAAGTGCTAAGTACAATGTACTTTACATCCCCAAATCTGTTACTCTTTATAAAAACTGGTGAGGACATTTCTATATAAAGTCATTCTGAAGACTGCTTTAAGATAATGAGACAATACGGGTCAGCACAGTGATTGTTACTTAATAAACTAATATTCAATAGATTTGTCTCACTTAATGACATGGAGAGCTAAAACTATTTTGTAATTAAAGCCAAAGAGTCTCTTTGAAATTAAATTGTTCCATATGATCCAAGTATATTATATTATGGAAAATAGAAGTAATCCAATTCTGGCTTTTTCCTCTACTTTGAAATTATAGAAATACAAGTGAAAAGGAAGTGGTATTTGCCATGCTATTTCCTCCAATGATTTTAATGTTCCATTATAATTCTAGGCATTTAATAAGTGGGAATCAAAATAAAACGGGACTATGAAATGTAGATGTGTATTAGCAATATACCCATGATACTTTACTTAGGGACAAAAGGAAAGGTGTGGATAAAGAGGGTACTATCTATTAAATGTTAAAGATTAAAATTTGTAGGAAACATTGCATTAAAACTTCATTAGGTGCTAAGTATATTGTATATGGCCTTTTCCCAGAAACTTCTTTCCTAAATTTGATAAAGTAAAAAATTTTATGTTACTGTAATTTTATGTTATTAAATTAAGTACATTATGTACACATGTAGGTGTATGGTGAGCTCATTAATGAGGTTGTACAGCCAGTCAACCACATCGTACAACAAAAGTTAGTGTGAGGTCACCACAGAAGCATACCGGCTCAGTGACTGTAAGTTGGTCGAAGTCTGAAACCTACCCCGGTTAAATCATCGAGTTCATCATGGTCAAGACACAGCATTCAGGACGTATTTCATACAAATGATCTCAATGTCTGTAATTTGTATGTTCTAAGTTCAATATATATATATATATATATATATATATATATATATATATATAAATGTACTTATTTGGGGCCAAATAATTTCTGTGTGATCAGAATTATGATTTTCTGTGTGAATAGAATTGTGCATTGCTAATTGCTAGTCTAGAATCACCCTGCTTGCAATGGGCGGATCAGAGTTAGGCCACACCCAAAGATTTGGTGTGCCATGTCTATTTGTTTGAGAATATTTACTGACACAGAGATCACTACCTCCCAAGAGCATCTGCTCCTATGTGACCATTTTGTAAATGATAATATTCTTCCTCTTACAGAGTTATTTTGGGTCAATGACAATGAAGGAGGATCTAGAATCCGGAAGGAATGGAGGAGTGATCTGGGTATTGTAGATGACTTCAGCTAGGAGAAGATAACTGGCTCAGTTTGATGACACGAGACTCAAAGCTAGGAGATTACAGGGAGAACACAAAGAGAACGCCAGTCAATTCGCCTGCCAAGCCAGTGTTCTGGGGAGAGTTGTGTGGAGAAAACATCCACCATTTGCACAAAGTGTTCAAGGATGGGAAGGGCAACTAGATTCAGTGTCTTCAGAACAGCTGGTTTTCCTTGGAGAAAGAAACAGCAAGGTTCAGAAGAGAGGTGGAGGACCAAGAGAACTTTGGTGATGACTGATTTTGGGTTCCCAGGGACCCAGGCACAGTTCCTTCCTCAAAAACAAAAAGGAAAAAAATCCCAAAGCCCACATCATTTTTTCATCTCACTGATTTAAAAAAGCATTCCACTATGTTCCCAAATGTATTTAAGGTGGCTTATGAAGAGTAACAAAATAGGGGAAGATAAATAAAATAGAAGAATGAAGCAAACAAAATAAAACAAGAATACAGAGTAGAAAGAGGTTTTTAGTCAAAAGCCATGTGGTCCTATAAATTTGCTAGAGGTAAATCATAAACGAGGCTACGAGTTCTTTAGTCACAGCACAAACACAACTTGTTAATGTATGAGTCACAGTTGACAAGATAAAATAGAAGTGTCTCCTATCCACGACAGGAATTTGATAATGCAACTGACTAATATGACTTCACTAGCTGAAATGTTGGACAGTTCATTAAATTTGAAAGAGCCCACTAGATATTTGTTTTATTTTTATAGAAACTATAAATATGAAAACCAGCTTCACAGTTATTATGGACTTTACTTCAACCCATCATATACTTTGCTATTTTCAATTACTTTGGAGAAATACCTATCACTCTCAATCAAAATGGGATAAAACACAATGTTTGCCTTTACATTCTGTCCTACATGGCCGCCTGTCCCAATCACTTTCTTTGTAATTGTTATGTCAACATTTAACTTACTGAATCATGAAATAATTCTTGGTATGAAATGCACTTCAAGGCACGGCAGGGTCCATGTAACATACAGGCAGCTCAAACCCAGCTCTAAAAACGATTCTCTTTAGTATAGTTCCCACCTCCAACAGATCCACCAAGCTTTTAAAAGTCCCAATGACTTTCTACAGTCAAGTTTTTGAAATTGAGAATACACGAATCCGGACATCTTATCGGTTATATTTTTCAGACAGTGCATTCTTTTGAGAGCTGTCCTTATCTCCACATTGTTAACTCTGGAAGTTAAAAGTCGTAACATTCTCTTCTATGGTCACTATAGGTCGCTTCTATAGTGACAGATGAATTATTTCCACTACTCAGCTCTCTTAAGATGTTGTCAGCATTACTTTTGATATATTCCATGGTACCAAATCAAGGGTGGTAATTACCAGGACAAAAAATGTGTTGAGCCAATTATGATAAACACTTTTAAAAAGACTTGTTAAGACTTTATTTTAATAAGTATATGTTAACATAAAATTAAATGCAGAGAATTAGGATACAGGTAAACACAGATTTCTAAGAATTACTGTAAATGTATATCTGTATTACTCAGACTTTATACAATATTGTCAAAAGAAACGTGACAATAGCATTACTAATTCCGGGATCCCTAAGGCATCAGCTAGGTAACTGTGCTCTCATCGCTCGTAGAAAGGACTCAGTGAATAGTTATATTCAAAGCCCATGGCAGTTGTATTCATGTCTAGTTATATTTACATGAAAAGGAGACTTTCTAGGAAAACTCCATTAGAGCACCCCATAAAAGCTTCTTTAAGTTACGCTCTACTGGCATTCTGAAATCCTCAGAGATTAAATTCTTGCAGATGGCTAAAAAGCAGAGCGAATGGAACATGTATTTCTAACATGAATCAGCCTTCTACTACACGTCACACACTATGGCAATGATCTCATTTAAGAGTTACAGAAATATCAGGAAACGTTTCGTAAGTTTGTAGATTGAAGGCAGATAATTTTTAACTTTGGTAAGACAGTTAATCTCCATTTCTATATAAATTAAAATTATAGACATTACTTTATGAACACAATTAGTAATTTCCTCTAGCATATTCATTTAGTACCAATAAAAAATATGCAATAGTATCTTCCTTAAAACTGAGTCTATGTTCAAGAATGCATTCTGACAAATGTTCCCAAATGTACCAATAATCCTTCCTTAAAAATTGCCTTGCCAGCCATAACAAACTAAATAGCTCATTAACCCCTCCTTCCATGGCCATCACATGCATCTCCCTCCCCCCTTTTCACTGGAACTGGCCTAGTGCAGCAATCCATTCCCCCTTCCTAGCATCCTTTCCAAACAAAGCCTCCCCCAACTGTTCCTTACCACCAAGGCTTTCCTAAGTACTGAATTCTAATAAAGCATGAGTAAGCTGTCCACGAAACCAGGGCTAATGAGTAACAAATGTACTTTCTGAACAAAAGGGAATTTATAAGTTGAGGGATAGAAAATAGAAAATATAACTCTGTGAAACCTGGTACACAAGAAGTGGGGACACAGAGAGTGTTTAAGGTTGCAAATGGCAGCCTGTGAGAGGAAAAGAAACAGCCTTCTGGCAGGAATGTTCTGGAAGAAGGCAGTGATGATGGGCACTTGCCCTTTTCTATTCTAGCAATTTCCCAGAAATAAATTGCTAGAAGGTACTTATCAGAAGAGTAGGAGACTATTAAGTGAAAAGACGCAGGCCCATCCTTTTCCTAACAGAAACAAAATAAGACACAGAAAGGCCTTTACAGGAAACATTTTCTTACAGCAAGACAAAGAGCTTAAAGTTCTACTACCCGACGGCACATGCTGTGGTGATCAGAAGCTCATGCTCCAAAACCACGCTGTCTGAGCTCGGGAAGTCTCCTGACTGCGAGCCGTAACAGTGGGCAAGGTATTACATTTCTCTAAACCTTAATCTCCTTATATGTAAGATGGGGGCGACGATAATAACCAAAGCAGGTAAGTACACGAAAGGTTGTTCTCACTCCATTTCCCAGTTCAGAGGACTGCCATGAGGAAAAGACAGAATGTGTGCCCGACAAGCAGTGAACAGGCTGTCGGGTCACCATTACGCTGGTACAATGAGTGGAGCTCTGCTCACCAACACTTACCCGGCTTGACAGAAAGCAGCGGTTAAAGGGTATGAATTTAAGAAAAGGGAAGTTGGGAAAAACAGATGTCCCCCTGGAGGAAGTGTGGAACAGAAAATGGAGGAAAACAAGGAATTTCTAAGGCAAACTACTGTATAATTTTGACTCCATCAAATCCTGAAAATCAAGATGGACATTCAGAAAACCTGGATGCTAACAGGTCTGTACTAGGCAAATATCCAAGAACAGCTTCAGAAAAGTATCTCCCCATCGCACAGCGAAGTTACTCCTTAAGGTAGCATGATTTTATTTTAAGATCTTTCTTCCCCGGAGATTTATTTACCTAGGTATCACCGGTCTGATAGATTACTCAGATTCTGCAATTTTCTTTTTAGTCTCCTAAATCATCACCTTTGGATGATTCTGATGCTTATTAACACTGTCACAGCTGGTGTGCAAGGGCAGACGATGGAAAGGAAAGCCACTCAGTTTTCCCACTTGTTATCAGCTTGCTAGAGAGACTGGCAGGGAGCGCCGGCGCACACGACTGATTAAAACAGACTTTATCTGCGTATTTCATTTGTTTTGCTGTTTGTCCCCTCCAGTACAAAGAAAAACCCTTATCTTTCCCATGTTTCTCAAGTACAAAGGCAGGTTTCTGGGCTCACTCTCAATTAACTAAAAAATAAAAAAAAAATTAGAATAAGCAGACAGGGCATCTGCATTTTAAAAAAAATGCACCAGTTAAAGACTGATCCATTCTAATTAAGCCCAAATAAGATTAATTTCTGCACACTCAGTGAAGATGTTTCTTTGTGCCACGAATCACGTGGCTGCTCTTAATCTGACCCACTACATGCATGCCTAATTTCCTAAAATGTCTATTTGCAACAGTGGAGCACAGAAAGGAAGTGCACAGTTTAGGAAAAGCAGAGAAAGAAAAGAAATGGGCAGTAAGGCAGGCAGCAAGGAGCGCATTTCCCAGGACCAAGAGCCCAGCACTCTCAGAAGCAGTTGGCTTTTCCATGGGCTTCTACGCAGAAGGTTGCTTAAGGTAAAATCCAAACCAGAAGTTGTTTATGTAATAAAATATTATCTTTATCTGTTTAAAAATACACGAGTAATTGGACAATATATTCCCCTACTCTCACTTTTCTGAAAAGAGAGATAAGGCAGCTTAAGGAGGAAAAGAAATAGAATTCAAATAGGTTAGGACCTAAAAGAACATTATCTGCCCAGAAGCCCAGGTTTCATTCATTACATGGTGTGACCTTCAGCAAGTAATTTAAGCACTCTGAGGCTGTGCTTAGTCCTACTTGTAAACTATAGCACTAGCTCTGACTACCTCACTGGAATGTAAAGGCAAAACAGAAGGCAGTAACACTTGGCAGAGCCACGGCAGTCTGCACAGCACAGAAGCTACTATTCTAAATGACATGTGGAACTTCGCAGTTCACGGAAAATAGCTTTTTGTTTGTGGTCACTTTTTAGATATTTTATCATGAGGCAGGATGAGGTACACGTACAACGTAATCCGGATGATCTGGGGGGCCTGGGGAGTCTGAGGGGGCACAGTCGGTTAAGCCTCCGACTCTTGGTTTCAGCCCAGGTCGTGCTCTCAGGGTCGTAAGATCGAGCCCCATGTCGGGTTCCGTGCTCAGCGTGGAGTCTGCTTGAGAGTCCCTCTCCCTCTGCCCCTCCTCCTGCTTGTTCTCTCTCAGATAAATAAATAAACCTTTAACAAATATTAATGATCCTCGCTATTTAGTACTTGAAAGAAATTGGCCCATCACTGAAAAGAAAAAAAATGCAGTTTTGTGTTTTTTCAGGCTTTAAGAACTTGCTTCTTTTGAAGGCACTATGCCAACATGAAAATAGCCAGATGGAGAAGCTGGTATCATTTGTCGTTTGATCTGCGAGATGCAATAAATTCAGAGCTCTTACGTGTGCGTGCACTTACGTGTCTCATACATGCATGTAAATGATGAGTATGTGTGTCCACACATGTCCACACACACACTTAACTTCAATTAATTGTGATTTTTAAAAGTCAATTAAAATCCTTGAATGAAAGAGAAAATGGAAGAGAAAGAAAGGAATGTCTCCTCTGAATCCATATGGTGGAAAGGAGCCATAATGGAACTGGTAAGGCAAACTTCTCCACGGGAAGCCAGCTTTCACTAGTTTTCTGCAAATACCTTTGTTAACTGAGAAACACTTTCCTCTGAAGGTGTTGTACCTTGAAAATAGTAGTCTGTTCCAACACAAGTTCACAGCATGAGACAGATTTCAAAACAATTTTTTGTTTGTTGTCCTGTTTATAACAGGTCTCTGACAGGATTTATGAGCAAGATCACAGCACTAGTCTTTTAGTTGCTCAGTGCTTACTGAGCGGTCTCAAAACACTGTGCTCTGTATTCTGGGCTTTTAATTATTTCTTGGATATCTCCAGATGAGGTGTTTCTAACTTGGTATCTCATTATCCCTATCTTAAATTCAAGTCCGTCACGACACGCTTGTCACTTAGGAATGCAAATGAGGAATTATCCTCATGATTCTTTTCCTAGTTTACTTATTTATACTCTACACTCGGGCCACATTGAACCCTTAGACTTCGTAAAATGTGCTATTTTCTGGAATGTCTCTGCGTCGTTGTGCATGTGTGACTGAAATCGCCCCATCACTGTAATCATGAAAATCATTTCCATTGATTTTTAATCTCTATTAGGAAATCTTTCCTCAGCCCTCCCACAGATGGTCTTCAGTGTAATTCAAGACGCCACAGTGTGTAAGCTACTGAGCCGGCTCTGTGGGCTTCTCTGGGGTATGTAGAAAAATGATCATTATTTTTGGCCAAGATAAGAATGAGCCAAAATTCCTTCCACATGTGTTGGTGGTTCATAATCTGGAAATGAGTCCTGTGTGGGTAATCATGGGTCCTAGAGAGCCGTGCTGGAAGCTTCTTGGACCCTGAGGCTGTCGTGTGTATTCTCTCTCTTGCTGTAACATCTTCACTGCCTTCATTAAAGTCTTACTTGTGTAAAGACATGCATGAGACCCAAGGGGTCTTGTGTGTCCTTCCAATCATCCCACACTGTGCAGTCCTTGGACACTCTTCTGTAAGACCAGGAGTCTGGCATCTCATACATTCTAAAAGGGAGGAGGCTGAACCAGTCCGTAAAGAACTACGAAGTCAGTACTCACGTCTTTTGTTAATCAATTTTCTGAAATTATGAATTTGCCTCTTGGAACTAGATGAAAAATTTATGCCCTAAAATCAAACTCACTATGCATATAGTTCTACACATCATCGCATCATGAGGTGATTCATGCTGAAACTAGTAACAAAATCATTTAAATTTGTAATAGTCCCTTAATTGCTTTTTTAACTACGAAGATTCCCATTTTCTGTTCGTGGCCATTGAACAATCTACTGTACTCACTTGGTTAATTAATGCCCTATTATTTGGATCATTCACTACAATGTCATGGGTATTTCCATTCTTTGCAAGTTTTACTACATTGGAAAACATATTGAAGGGTGTGAAATTACTTGTGAAATTTACTAAATAAGTGTAAAAAGTAACATTCATTATTTCATGATAAAAGTCTGAGCTAAAGTTATGCAAGTATCATTTACACAATGCTCATAGGTCTGTGCTCTGTACCTAAGTTTTCTGTCTTACATACATTTCAAGAACAGATAATTCATTAATTATAGTACCCAATTTCCTTCTTTAACCTGTTATTGCCAGGCTCACGTGCAAACATACAAAATCATCTGCAGAATTCTAGTTTCTTAAGTTTTTTAGCTGTGGTTTCCTCAGTCTCTCAACACACCTTGTAAAAACCGAATTTACTGACATGTTTCTCCTGACAATGCCTGAGCACATTCAGCCTCACTCACTTCCCCTCAGCAGTTCCTATAGCAAACTACGGGTCTGAATTCTTGCAGACGAAAATAGCTCTGTGCTCGCAAGACTTGCTTTGTTTTTGTTCCGTCACCGCGGCGAATGTCTGTGTGAGCAAGTCTAGAGCGATACCATTCTAATGAGCAATTAGAAAAGACATGGAATCAAGTAGGTGGTGCATGTGGTAATCCTCAGATATAAATGCAAAACCTGACAGAGCTGGAGATCTACCTCTCATTATTTAGGATTAGAACTGGGGATCAAGTGAAGGCGGATCAGTGCCTGCTAGATGCCCAGGATGCCACCTCTTACGTGAACCCGCACAGAGTCTGGGATAGAGCGATGTAGGCTCTCTGACTCTGACTCTCCTAGGAAGTAATTAACCACTGCTGCCTTGTCTATCACCATTCCTGAGTTTTCTGTCGGAGATAAAATCTGCCTGAGAGACAGGGTCCAGGTGGAGGGAAAGATTGTGCAACTTGGTCCTACGATTTCCTCACACTCAGTCTTGGAACAGTGGTGTTAGCCAAATACGCAAAGAACTGACCTACTCAAGCACGCCCTGCATTCTGAAGACGGCAATCTGCGCCTGGTTGCTTGAAAGTGTGGACACTTCCCCCCATAGTTAACAGTGTCGTATCACGTCTGTATCAAGTCTCGGTATAACAGAGTGAGACAAGGGGACATACCAGTTAGGGAGCACCGACCACGCACTAGGCAACGTACAGACGTTATCTTGTTTCACCGGCATAAAAGCTTGATAAGGGAAGTACTGTTTGCATCGCACAGATAGATACGAAAGCAGTTACACACCAGCTTTCCATGCAGCTGTGGAGCCCGCCTTCCACTCGGTTCTGAGATGCCAAAGCGCAGGGCTCTTTCTGACGACCGCACACGGCTCTCCCAGATCTAAATTGTTGGTTCCGTTGTACGAGTAAGAGCCCTTAGTCACCCCTGTCTGTTTCTTAGAGTAAGTGAGTTTGTTGCTGTGTTGTGCCGAACAGTGGCCTCACCTTCTGCTCACTTCTCCTGGGCGGCCTTTGCAACAGAGCTGAAGGCCCCATTTCCTGGTTGCGAGGCGTTAGGGATGCTTGCTGAGACTTCAGGTCAGCCCATTTGCTATGTTATTAAAATGGCGATGATAAAGAATGAAGTCTCGGGCATCTATACAAAAACAGGAGGACAACTTGAAGGGGAAAGTGAGATGGATTCAGATATTTACTCATCAGGAGAAAGAGGGGAAACCACACTGGGGACTAGTGTCCTGAGGGAAGGAAGATTTAAGATGACAGGCAGACATTCTCAAATGGGAAACATCTCATGAAAAACTGAAGTTACTCTTTTTTGAAAAACTTTTAGAAAAGGAAAACCAAAATCACATCAAGAGCTCAGGAATAGAAAAGAAATGGCAAAAGGAGTGTTGGTGATCTGAATCCATTTCAGTATATAATTAGAACTAAACTACCAAGGGAATCATAGTTTCAGAACAAAATGTAAATGTTGCAAATCTTGGCAGTGGAGTTGAAATGAGCAGCAAAATCCGGGGAGTGGAGCGTGCTGGGAGGAGGAAGCACGGCTGCTGCCCGCCTCATCACTTATCCAAACGCACGGTCAGAAACTGCGCTGTGCTGTTCAGGAAAAACAGGAGGAGGCCAGACAGTTATCGACTTTCATAAATGTCTTCCTTTAATGCCGGAGCGATCTCCTAGGAATTAATATCCCGTGTGGCAAAGGCACACATTTCTGATTTTCAGTAACTCCTTTAATTCACTTCAATTTCATCTTCTCTTTTTGTTAGATTCAAGTAAAGTTCAATGCTCTTTATTGAAAAACAGCTTGCATATTTTAATTTCCTTCTTATAAAGCTGATTCTTCCAAACTATCTCTTCATTCCCAGCCTCCTTCTCCTTAACCATTCACTATTTGCAGTTTAATGTTACAATTTTGCTGTTTAATGGGGGATATTAATAGCCTTCATCTCACTGGACATTTGTGAAGATTGAGTGAGATGACAGATGTGAAATGCACAGAAAGTTGGTTTATGCACTGCTGAACGCTCTCGTTTTCAATCTGTCTGTTCTCGTATTTGTATGTATCCTGAGTCCAGGTTACCTGGATTTCTGGTAACCAAAGGGGGACACTGGGTTAGTTCTGCCCGAGATGATTTTGAGCATTGTGTTGATTTATATACTTCTGTTTTCTTCTACGTGGCTTAATTTTTGATAACTAGGATTTATCATGTTTACAAAATAATATATTTTCAGCAAATACAGCGCAGAACTAAAAAGTGAACGACTGCTTCTTCCGTGTTCTATCTGTGCTCTCTCTACTTGGAGATGCATTTTTTCTCAGACTATGAGTTGCATAAATTACATCACATCTCGAGCTCCCAGGGCCTTTCTTTTTACTGCTTTGCTATCACAACATGGAAGTTACAGGAAAGGAGATGTTCCAGTACTGTCTGATGCAAAGACGGAGACAGGACTCTACTTGTACTTTTCTGAACATGATTTTTAAAGGTTCAGAAAAAGGAACTGCTTATTCCAGCAGGAAGAAAAAAGAGAAGATAATAAACACTTTCTTGGAAACTGAAGAAACAAGCACACAATAGGAGACCATTCTTAAATGTAAAAATATGCATAATTGCTATGGAGATGAAATTTCCCATAGTTCGTAAGATTAGAAAAAAGAGAAAAATGGCTTTAGTTGATTTAAATATATGTATGCACATATTTCTTAAGAGACAAAAGATTACTTCTGCCAAACATCTCCTAAAATGTAAGAACACAGCGGGCTGGAATCCTGGTTTTGTCAGCAGCAGCTCCTTCTCAGAAGCGAACGGCTGATTCTCTTATTTCGCGATACTGGAATCCAGTGACAGAATTCTGGAGCAACTTGCTTCCACCTAGCATCTTTCCAGCAGTACTGGAAATGCAACCATGTAGCCTCTAACAATGCTGATTCAATGTTTAAATCTAAATAATCCCAGAGCCCTGGTGTTTCCTGCGGTGTTTTATCTCCCATTACAATTCCTTCTTCATTCCCATTTCTCATTTTTCATAGGTCCTTTGTTCAAAAAGGTTCAGTTCTTTCCTAATTTTCTTATATTTAGCTTATGCTTATTTTAATTACTCACCAAAAAATCAATTTGATAAAAAACTTTAATTTTATTTATTTATTTATTTATTTTCACATTTTCAAATGCTCTTCCCCCCAAAACTACAACACTCCCTTAGTTGTGCTTCTGGCCCAAATCCCTAAATTTCATATTCCAGGCTTCAGAATGCCACTACCTGGCCCCTCTGAGACCAAATCAGACTTCTCCTTTTTCACATTCTTCGGCTATGAACAAACTTTCTTGTTATTTCACATAGTGCCACACAAATCCATGCAGAAATAGGAACTAAATGGCAAATGTATCTAACATTCAGAGAATTCCCCATTTATGACTAGGTGCTCTCAGCTGAAGTACTTAAAGATAACACCGTAGGCATTTTTCATCGGCGGATTGTATTAATATTAATACCATTAAGCAAAGCAGAATAAGACAAATAAAATACTTTACAAAAGCTTAGACTTTGTGGCCTCCCTGGTGGGGAGGTAAATCCACAGACTTCACTTACTCTCCTCCTGGTCGCATCTCTGCCAAAGCCCTGGCTCGTTGTAAAGGATATCCTAGGCACCAACGGACAGACAGGGCTACACGGAAAAACCAACTTCACAACTAACATATATAAAGGGAATACAAGTATACATACTCTGTTTTGTCTTTGGATTCATTCATCTGCTTGCTAAGTAGGTTTTCTCTTTAAAACTGGGAATAGTAGATTGCAATGGAAAGAAAAATGTGCTTAGACCAGATTTGATTTCTAGACTGAATTTTGCTACGATCTTGTGTAAGTTTGAGCCTCAATTTATTTTATCAAGAAAGAGATGTAACTGGAAGATTCCTGAAGTCCTTTTCAATACCAAAAGTCTATGAATCCTTAACACATAGAAGGTTTTTTTTTCTTAAGAAAAAGAATGTAGTTCGTAGTGAAATGTTGTAAGGAGTAATTAATATGGAATTTTTAGTTTCTATTCAATAATTTCTAACAGCTGTGATAATTTTTAAGAGAATTCTTATATGTAAAGTAAGTTTACAATGATAATCACCTTCAAAATTGTGTTGATTCGATTTACTGTGGTGACCACTTTACGATACACACAGATATCTAATCATTTTGTCGTATACCTGAAAGTAATATAATGTTGCATAAGTCAATATACTGCAATAAAAAAGAAATAATGAGTAAATAAAAATTTTTAGAAATAACTATTTCAGTCACCTGAGGAAACTTGGGGAGAACCAAGGAAACACAATTGAGCATCTTTTAAAACAAGCATATGCTTTTCAGTAATTAGATTTGTTTTATAAATTCATCTCCAGAATTGAGAAATTAGGCGATGTTGGGTGCTTATTGTCATTTCTCTTTTCTATATATCTTAGTATTTCCTCATGATGAGGGAGCAGGAGGCCGGCTGAGGACAGAGCAGAAGCCGGCGCCCTGCACCCCCTCTGCACCCGCTCCCCTCCCCATGTGTGGCCTTCCTCAGGCGCCCCTGACCGCCATACAACGATAACTAGTTGACTTGCAGGGATCGCCATCCTGCGGGACAGCAGTCTCCCTCGCTCTACAGATGCCCTAGAGACCTAAACAGGGAGGTTGCCTTATCAGTAGCACAGATTTCCAGAGGCAAATCACTCTCGGTTCCTGAAGCCCTCATGTCTCCCTCCCACCGTACACCGGAGGCGGCTCAGGTAGAAGGGAAGGTGAATGACCGCAGGATCCTAACACCGCACCAAGGATCTCCCAACTCTCTTGATGTCAGTGCCTGACCTAAAGACGACACTGATCAGGCCACAAGGGCAAGGCCTCCCCCGCACCTTGCAGGCGGTCCGTCGCATGGGAGAACGCCCTGGGAACCTCCCTTCCCTCCCCTTCCGCCGCCGCGAGGCATAGAACCCGCCGACCCTCACAGCCCGGGGCAGCAGCTCTTCCTGCCCGCGGGCCCTGTCCCCGGGCTCTAATAAACCACCATTTTGCACCAAAGAGGTCTCAAGAAATCTTTCTTGGTCATCGGCTCCGGACCTCAGCCCACCGAACCTCACCTAGGTTCTAGAACTTCATCACTAAGCACATACCAATTACAAAGTCATAATTCAACAAATTTCCCATTAATACTATATTCTTTTTCAGTTTAGCATGAAAGATTTATGGCTTTCCATTCTAAAGAAAACAATGGAAAAATAACATACTACCGCTTTCTATTTTTCTTTTATAGCATGTGTCATAAAGGGACATTTCCAAAGAGTACAAATGCAGAATTATTACCAATATATATGATATAGCATATATCCCTTTTTTAATTGGGAAGAATGATAATTAATGTTCAATTTTTATGCTTAAACTACAATTTTAAAATGTTTGGAATGATTATGTTATACACATATTAGCATTACTAAAAACCAGTTCTAATGTCTAAGAAAACTTTTTAAAAAAGACTATAAAAAATTTTTTTTGAAATGGTCCCTATGCTTGGAGATTAACTAAATCCAGTTTTGAACCAATGAAATGAATCACATGGAATGCAGCAGAGTGCTATGGTTTTTGCTTTTCTGTTCTGCTTTGTTTACATCCCGCCCCCCACCATCCACAACCAGCAAATTGCAAATGCTTGTGTTTGTCACTACTCTAAAGCTGCTCTAGAGAATCTTAGGAATCTGTAATCCTAAATCCTTCCAGATGTATTAGCAATACATCTCGTCAACTATAAGGATGTATCTTTTGCCCAAGTTTAGGTGATTTCCACTGGGTTCCAGTTGAATGTTTTCTTTGCTAATTTCCTTTTGTTCGGACACTATACTAGACATTTATTTCTGGGACCCAAATTTTCTTCTGTTAAAAGTCATAAAGCAGTATTAACATTTCACTGAAGGGTAGTTTATCATATACTCACCAAAACTAATTTGAGAAATCATTAGTAAAATAATTTAGTTACATTAAAACTTTTCTTTAACATGACTCATTAGGCCACATAATGTTGCAATTTTTCTCTCTTCATTAACTTTTTACTTATAAAACTCCATAACAGTTTTATAAGGTTTACATGGACTTACTTATCTTTCCGTATTTGACTTTAAAACCAAGACGATCTTTGGATTAACATCCTGCTCTGGAATGCAATTGTGCAAAACTCAAGGTAACAGGAAAGTCTGACTACGATAGCATTTTTCTTTAACAATCCAAATCTTATCTGGTATATAAACCTACAAGGTCAGCACTGTTGGGTCTCCTGTCCTCACAGGGAAACCCTTTAGTTCCAGGTTGAACTTCTCAAGCTGGCCACTGCAGGAGCACTGGCTGATCTCAGGATTTCTGATGTAAATGCAAAGGATACAACACCTGACATGTACACTAAGAACTTTGTTCTGTTTTTCAGAGAATAATGCAAATGCAACATTATTCTCAAGAGATAATAAGAAGTAGGGCAGCTCCAAAGTTGACAGAACACTGGCTATCGTAAACATATTAATAATAATAACAAGCCTTTGATATACAAGACATTGATTGAAGAGGTTTTTAATATATGAACTCATTTAAGCCTCCTCGCAGTACAATGAAGTAGGTACAATTACTAATTTAAATGAGAAAACTGAAGGATAGAAAAGTCACATAATTGAGATACTAACTAAGAGAGCTGAACTTTGAAGCCAGACACTTTGACTGAGAAGGGGCTGCTCCAACCCTTGAAAAAGGAAGCAGCAACTATGCAGCTGTTCTGATCAAATTCTAGAACCATCCATGGAATTGCTGGGATACAGCCTTGCCACTGTGGGGTACACCTGGGTTCTGACGTCTCTGTACCAATGACCACTGAGCAGGAAGCTCCGGATGGACGTGGTAACGTGTGCAAGGGCAGAATCCTCAAGTGCTACCCACTTACTGCGTATTTCCGATTAGATCTGGTTTTCATGGGGGGGGGGTGTTTTTGTTCCTTGCTGTTTTTTGTTTGTTTTTGGAAGCCAAAAAGAGCTTGGAGGCTATAAATGTTGAGGACGATTATGCTGTGATGCTGAGAAAGGCTGGCAGGAAACCACAGGACTCCCTCAGTCAGCGAGATGCCGAGGGTCACAACTCAGTCAAGCCTTGTCTCGTCGAATGCACCTCCTAGCAACGGGCATGCTTCAACTATGATACCTCTAGATAGATATCTTGAAATACATCATGATCTTTCTTTTTAAACTTGTCCTTGGCATTCATATTTTATCTTTTTGGTCACAATCTAATTAATTTTCTTCTGAAATTCTTTGTTTCCAGGGCCCCTATCTCCCCAAGGGAAGTTGTAAGTTTTTAAGGTCAAGGTCCATGTTCCCCTTTGTTTCTGATTCCCTCACTCTGAAAACCTGGAACGCAGCACACTGACAACCAAGGAACGCCGCCTCTCTTTACTGCAGAACAGTGCGAAGTTGTATGAACGGTCATCTCGCTAGAACCACATGCTTACATACTTTTAAAAAGCCAGGTATTTCATAAGATAAGTACACCAACCTTTTTTGGGATAATAATACATTTTAGAATAAGACACTTATAAGTAAGTGTTTTGGGGGGCACCTGGGTGGCTCTGTAGGTTAAGCCTCTGCCTTCAGCTCAGGTCATGATCTCAGGGTCCTAGGATCAAGCCCCGCATGGGGCTCTCTGCTCAGCGGGGACCTGCTTCCCCTCTCTCTCTCTGCCTACTTGTGATGTCTCTCTCTCTGTCAAATAAATAAGTAAAATCTTAAAAAAAAAAAAAAAATTTGTATGAAATATCCTAATATGCTTCATTTGAAAAACCATCATTTTGCACCCACAGAATAGTAAGTTTGTTAAAGTAAAAGTTTTCTAGTATTTCACCTTTATAGAAAAGATGGTTCAGCAGGCTCATCAAACGCCTGAGGGGAAGGAAAATTCTATGTTCTTCCTTAAGGGTGATGAAAAAAAAAACCTTAAAATTTCCTTTTAATGTTCTGATCACGGCAGAAATAGAAAAGCTAAGACGCAATCCATCCACCATAGGCCCTACCAGCACCACCTTCAAACTCTACCTGGAGGCCCCCGGCCTTTCTCCTCCACTCCTCCTCAGACTCAAGCCACAGTCCCTTTCCGGGCCTGGGTGCCCGCACGGCACTCCTGAGTGAGTCCTCCTGCGTAGTCTCCTTACGGTTAATTCAATCCTGTTAAAAACGTGTCTCAGATCCTATCTCTCTTAAAACTTCTGCAAACTGAAGGGTTTTCAAGTTTTAAGAGTGGTCTACGAGGCCCTAAAAGAACTACAGGACGCCAGGGGTCCCAGCTGCTCTGCTCCACCTGTCTTGGGAACTTCCCAGCATCCCCCCCCGCGTCCTACAGCGTTCCCACCCGCTGGCCCGGACTGCCCGGTCTCGGCTGGGCGGGGACGCCTGACGCCTGCTAGCCATGTCCGGACCGCTGTCCCCTGCTGCCATCACATGCTCACTCCCGCATCTTTCAGGTTTTCTTCAGGCTTCTGCCCTCCTCAGAGATCTTCCCGACACTGTGTGTAATACGGTGGCACCCTCCTTCCCACTTCTCCCGATTCCTAGTATCCTGCTTTCTCTGCACTGCAAATTAGTGCAGCCTGGAATACTGTATTAATAGACACTATGTCAATGTTATATATACAAACATGCGTATTCACCATATAATATATAAACATTAATGCTATATGTCAGTAACAAATAATACAAATCAATATAATAATCCATGTATTAACAAATAAAACCAGCTTTCTTATCAGGTATTTCTGAGAAAGTAGTATTATTTTGTTTATTATATGTAAAGCCCAGGAAGGCAGGATTTTATCTATTTGGCTTACTGATCAATTCCTGTGTTTCTAGATCAGGACCTTGCATATATTAGGGGCTGCATTCCGATGGGTAGCACATGTGTGAAGGAATGAGAGCACAAGTGAACCTACACTTTACTTTGTTTCTCTGTCGTTCCTAACATGCTCACGTGCATATTCAATGCACATGACCATGTTATTCATACAACATGCTAGTCAATAAGACGCGACATTCAATGACGTGTGGCTGAACGTCCATGTGGATCATCTCTTCTAGAATTTAATGGCTCTTTCAAGCAGCTCCCCTACTATTATTTCATGACTTAAATTGGTTAAATCTGGTGAAGTCTTTGTTTAAACGCAGTGGCTTTCATACTCAATGACTATGAACCACAATTTTATGGAACAATTTGACGTTTACCATATGCATTCTACAAACGTCTTTTCTTTTTCTCTTCTATTCCATTTCATCTTTACATACATGCCTCCCGTGACCCAATTTTTCTCATGAAGCATAACCTGCAGTTTGAAAACATCACTATAGAGTACAGGAGAGGCAGATTTCCCAATGAATGAGTATTAAAGCTGTCACTGCTCATTTAAAAAAAAAAAAAAAAAAAGGAATGAACCCTGTACAAAAAAATGCTTCTGAAAGAAAACAATTATTTTATAACCATATAAGATCTGAAATGAGCATACTCTGAAAAATGTGAATTTCTGAAATTGAATTTTACAGAAAATGAAAGAATGTGGAACTAAAGTATGTTCTTAAAGAAATAACATGAGCAGACAACTATTATTTTCAAAGTGAAAACACCTAAATGTACACATTATTACATGCTTCCCCAGGGAGAATTATAGTTCTTGAACATTTCTGGTAAATTTTTCAGGTTAATTTGTAACCAGTGGATCCCAAAAGTGAATGAAGTGGTAGGAATCTCGATAATAGTATGATCTTTCCCTCTTTTAGCCAGGATGAAAATAGCCATTTTTCTTCTGCATATAAACTATTCCTCTGTTGCACCAATTCCTCCCTTGCAGTATTTAGCACATCTTTATTTTCCACTGCGTGTTTACCTGTTACCCTCTATAAACACAGGATCACACACTTGGGCCATTAACGTTAACTCCTTCTCTCCTGACCCAAATCAACTTTCAGATCACTAAACATTTATCTTCCTAAAATCCTTAGTTAGTTCCCTACTCAAACTGCTTCTATGGCCATGCAAAGCCTTTCCAGCTTGTCTCTTTAGCTTTGCCCATCATTAGTACCTGCGATGTCAGTGCTATGCGGCACCGTGGACAGCTTATACTCTGCAGCTATGCAATCAAATTCTAGACCTGTATCCCTGGGGATAAAAATATATGTTTATAAAAATTAAAAATTAAAAGAAAAATTCTAACCCAAGGGGCGCCTGGGTGGCTCAGTGGGTTAAAGCCTCTGCCTTCAGTTCAGGTCATGATCCCAGTTTCCAGGGATCGAGCCCCGCATCGGGCTCTCTGCTCAGTGGGGAGCCTGCTTCCTCCTCTCTCTCTGCCTGCCTCTTTGCCTACTTGTGATCTCTGTCTGTCAAATAAAAAAAAAAAGAAAAAAGAAATCTTTCAAAAAAAAAAAAAAATTCTAACCCAAGTGTTGCCACCAAGTTACTTTATAGATATGATTAACATCTATAATCAGTTGGCTTTATGTAAAAAATAGTACAGGAGGGTTTGATATCAATTTCAAGGTCTTGAGAATGGAACTGCTATGTCCCTAAAGAAGAAATTTTACCTGTGGTCAGCTCCTGCCCAAGAACATCCAACCTGCCCTTCCTGATGGCCTGCTGTATGCTTTTCAGACCTGCCTAGCCAGTGCCAAAATTGTGTAACCTGTTCCTTGAGATAAATGTGTGTGTGTGTGTGTGTGTGTGTGTGTGTACACATCCTCACACCTGTTTCTCTGACGCCACTCTGACTGATTAAATACTTCACCATCGTCAGCACTCGAGGTCCCCGCCCAACTCTCAGCACACTGTTGTGACTCAGACCTTGCGGACTCGACTCATCGTCCTTCAGATATCTCTGCATGAAATGGTCACTTCTCCCTTGTTTTGACCTGGAAATTCGAGCTCACTCCCACTTTCACGAAAGCAGAGTCTCACCATTCTCCGAATCTCCTTAGCTTTCTGTTCAGTGACATCGGAATGACCCAGAACATGATCTGACTTCTACACTGCTCACGTCTGTGTGATATTTCCTTAGGACGGAAGGTCCATGAGCCTGTAAGACACATGTCATACAGCTCTGAAGCTTCACCGATATTCAGTGAAGTTTCCGGAACAGCACCTCACGCTATCAGCAACGCAGCGGGTGACTGGTAAATCGAGTGTTACTCTGCACATGAACAACAGCCAATCTCTGAAGCCCCACAGACCTCAGTTTCCAACTTTGGCTCCGACTTACAGGGTCTGTGACAACAGGCAGGTTACTTAATCTTTCAGCCTTAATTTCTCCTACGTAAAACAAAGTTTTCTCTTATGTAAAGATCAATAATCACTATACTAAGTCCTGGCAAATAATAAGTGAGATCATGTACCTGGTATATATTAGAGCCCACTGAAATGTAACTACTTGTAATTACTTTGGAAATGTTATTATGCATTAATTCATCCAATATAGAGAGTCCATTTTTAACTATTTATTTGATTATAAGTGGAGGGTCTTTTTCATACATTTATTAATCTCTCATCTTTATCTTTCTTGTGTTTTTTTTCTTTACCTTTTTTTTATTACTATTTTTTGTTGTGGATTTTTTAGGTACATTTTACATCCAACATGGGGCTTGAACTCATGACCCTGAGGATCAAGAGTCACACAATGTACAGGCTGAGCCAGTCAGGAACCCCAAGAGTCTATATTCTGTGTTGCTGTTGTTGTGCTAAGGTACATCCAGTGGATACTGGTTTGGTTTACAAGCAGCACGTACTCTAAAGAGATCTAGAAAATTTTCAAAAATAACTACTAATGATGAGTTCAAAGTGTTCTGCAAAAAAAGGAATTCAGAAAAAAAAAAATGTTCTTCACACAGTTGCAACACTACTTGGTGTACCTGACATATTTACCGCTCAGGAGGACGTATCAGAACGGACAAAATCAACTTGCTCCTCCGTAATTTACCAACCCCAGTCTGCGAAGGTGTTTGCGCGCCCTCTCCTTCGTGCAGAATAACTTAGAGCAGCTCTGCAGCTGTGAAGTAGCACAGATGACAATCTCTACTCTTCACCCTAACCCAAAAGTCAGGGACAGTTCTCATGAGAATCTTTCAATCCTTTACATCAGAAGGATTCAATCAGAATCTTTCAATCCAGTTTTTCAAAATGAGACATTTCAGTCATATATAAAAATAAGTAATATGTGGTGGTTTCAGTTAAAAGACACGATTCTGGTATGATACATAATATTATCAAAAACTGAGCATGCACTTTAAAATAATAGTGGTTTTCAAAATTAATTTTGTTCTAAAATGTTTTCATACAATTTCTCAACAGCTAACATGGAGAGTATCTGCGGAAGAGAGAGATGATAGTAACTCAATTTTTCTCATGCAGCTGACTAAACTTTTCACACTAAGTCATGGCAATCAAACCTCATGTCACATTAGAGGGAAAGCCCTAAGCACTGCAGTGATTTCAAGCACATTAGCTTTTTTTTTTTTAAACGTTTTATTTTTTTATTAACATATAATGTATTATTAGCCCCAGGGGTACAGGTCTGTGAATCGCCAGGTTTACACACTTCGCAGCACTCACCATAGCACATACCTTCCCCAGTGTCCATAACCCCACCACCCTTCCCCCAACCCCCTCCCCCCAGCAACCCTCAGTTTGTTTTGTGAGATTAAGAGTCTCTGATGGTTTGTCTCCCTCCCAATCCCATCTTGTTTCATTGATTCTTCTCCTAACCCCCCACGTTGCCTCTCAGCTTCCTCATATCAGGGAGATCGTATGGTAGTTGTCTTTCTCCGATTGACTTATTTCGTCAAGCACGTTAGCTTTACACTGAAAATGTTTTAGAGTATTTCTTTGCTACAAAGTCAGCAAGAAAAAGCGGAGGTGCCACACTCTACCCATCGCACTGCTGAGCAACGATCTGGATGAATCTCCAGATGACCTTATAAACGCTTCTTCCTACTGATTCAGACTCAGACCAGCACTGAAAGAGGTTCTCTATCAAGGAGCACTGACTTTCTGTTCAATATATGTTTTTTAACATTTTTTCTCAAATCATTCCTTATACCTCATCTCATTATATACAGTATACCCAGTACAGAGTTTGCTAATTCATAAGCCCTTAAGTTTTCTTTATAAGAATAATTTTTATCATTTTCTCTTTTTCCCATCCTGTGTCTAAAGGTCAGTTACTTAAGTCTGGCGCACCTGCACGCTCCCCAACACAACTTTCTCTCCTGTGTCTTCCAAGTGTATTCCAATCTATTTCAGATTTCGTGCTCCCTAATTACACAGTAACACCTTTCTTTAAAGACCTTTTCTTTATGGAACATGGATGGCTTTCTTCCATTTACTAAAATGAAGAAAACTAAACACAAGAGTCAAAAAATGTGCTTTTTTCTGTTTTCCTAATAGCTTAAGTTTTGTCTCTTTTTTTGAATGAAAATCGCATTCATTAAAATTGTAGCTCATTTCTCTCCTGATCAGGTTAGTTTTTACATTCGTCTATGCAATGCAACATTAAAATGCTTTCAAAGGAAGCTTATCTGTTGGTGGTTTTATTTCCTACAGGCCATGATATTGCAAATAATTTTAAAGATAGCTAAATTATTTGAAGAGAATACATGCATGACAGACTGCAATTATAAAGAATACTCTTTATAATTAAATAAAATAATTGCTTATTTGGAGTGACAGGGGAAAAAAAGAATTACTTATTTGGTGGAAAAAATCACTCCTCATACTATATATTACAAACTTTCTTATGCAAACTTTTTTTAAGGCACCATCTACTGGGAAATGCCAATACATAAACAATCTTTCTTAGATCAATCATGAATTTAATAAGAATAACATAACAAAATAAGTTAAATAAATATCATATAAGCCATTTTACCTTTGCATTATAGGGAATGTAATGTTTTGATAAAGCTTCAGGAGTATGCATCCATGTTTTGTCTGCAATGAAGAATACACAAGGTCAAATTAAATTACATGTTCTGAGGGGGTCATATTTATTCATTAGCATAAGGAGTCTGAAAGGGGTGGGAGCATTTCTAAATCGTGATTCTCTTACTAAACTGAGAAAGACTAACTAGTCAGATAGGAGAACAGTGTAGCTATAAAGTGCTTAGAAGATTCTTTCCTTGATATAAAAGTCACTAGCTTTTCCTTTAAAAAGTATTCAAATAATGAAGTGATACTAAGTTTCTAAAGAATATTAAAAAATAACAACTCAGTGGAAGACAACGGTACCGATTACATGATTACGTGACGTCTTTCTTCTTTCCGTTTATACTCTTGTGATTTATAGGGTTTTTTAAATTCTCTAATCAATAAATCTTAAATCTTTATAATTTTCTTAGATTTGTGTAAGAGAATATTAAAAATAAATGTGACTAAAAGGATAGAAGATACTGAAAATAATTTGAACTGTATATTATTGCTAGAAATAGAAAAATATTTTTCATTCAACTTTGAATTTTATTTATATAGTGTACACATCTTCCAAAACATTTTGTGGACTGTGTAAGTGGGGGGAAAAGCAAAAAACATTAAACAAATAAAATTAGACCATTTTTTGGAAAGTGCATTTGTCTGTAGTAAACTTTTGAAATCTTTAAAAACGACTGTCTCCTTTAGCAGAGTTTTGTGAATATTTTACTCCTCATGGAATTTAAAAATTTAAAATCAATACTATGAACAGAATACAATCAAAGACATATTTTACCATGAAAAGGAGCTAGTAAGTAAGTACTGAACAGAAACAGATTACTAACAAAGTATTTTCAACATTCAATTCAGAACATTTGAAAATGTTAACAGAAACCAGTTTGATATCATTAATATGTTCTCAGACCGGGGGAATAGGAAGACAAAAAGAAAAAGTCCTATGTCTGGAAGGTCAATTATTTTATACCACTTGAAAATAACACACTATATTTATTTTAAACACATTTATCGGGTACAATGCAATATTCATACGAATTTCTAGAACAGAACATATGGGACTGATAAAAATCCCAAGCTAATGGTGAATTTTAGGGCTATTTCTGACTACTAAAGTGAATATGTGATGGTTGTACTTGTGTGCTGTACTCTGAGAGGCGACACATTCTGAGCTTCAAAAAGCCATATTGACATATTGCTGTTGCCATTAATGTGTGAATTTTTTACTTCCTATAAGGATTTTAAATTTAATTACAGTTTTTTCTTTATGACTGCTCCTGAATAGTGATATGATTAATTCAAGAAAAATCTGTACTTAGATTTAAGATACAGTCTTGCCCTTGTATATTAAAAGAAATAAATCACAATGCTATACACCAGAACAATAAAAATATCAAAACAAAGACCTACCTTTAGGAAACCTAAAAAAAAAAAAAATCCAATTTCTATTTTTAACCCCTTAACTCAATTCTTCCCATGTCTCCTTTTCCAAGATACACAGCGCTGTTCAGAAGGACATAAAGTTTAAGTCTGAGTACACGGTTCACTCCAACCCTGAGGAAGAGGGATAACTGCTTTCTCCTGCAGCCAGTACTCTGGAAAGCTGATGACACGACAAGTGACAGTCTTGCATTAAGGTGACCTAGAGAGCAGGCAGTTCTATCCAGCGGGTACTGACGACAGATTAATCCCAGTATGAAATGACCAGTGGGTAAGCTGTAATCACTACAATGACAAGAACTCGGTGTCCACGTGATTGCTCACTGACAGTCTGGAGGACGTACCTCCAGCACAGGCCATACACTTATAAAACCCGAAAGATCTCTAAAACACATCCTTACTGTCCTCCTGGTGTATACTCTGGCAAAAGAAAAAACGGACAGAATAAAACTCTTTATATTAACTCCTATAGATGTGCTGACTTTGAAGAGTGAGTATAGATGATGGTCTCCGGTCATGACCTATGCCCACGAACGCCATCAGATATACAGACATGGTACAGACACAGGAACACAGACATGTGGAACGTGTCCCCTTCCTTGAAATTGAACTGTAATGACTAACTCAAGAGTAAATGGCCATATAAAGGGAAATGCCAACATGTCAAAATATTTGGCAAGTGTCAAACCACGCTGACTGTAACCAATCCAAGTGTTCAGATGCATGTAGATTAAGCGCTCATCAAGGATGATGCAGACCCAGCGCCTGGAGGGGCTCAGTGGGTTAATCCTCTGCCTTTGGCTCAGGTCATGATCTCAGGGTCCTGGGATCGAGCCCCGCATCGGGCTCTCTGCTCAACAGGGAGCCTGCTTCCTCCTCTCTCTCTCTGCCTGCCTCTCTGCCTACTTGTGATCTCTGTCTGTCAAATAAATAAATAAAATCTTAAAAAGAAAAAAAAGAATAATGCAGAAATTTCATTATTATTGTATCACCAGAGCTTAGCACACAGGAAGCACCTTCTCTGAATATATCAAATTTAAACCTAAATGTTGGGTGAATAGATGCATAATGAATGGGTTATAAAAAGGGAAATAATATTTAAATATTGAATCTTAAGCGCTATGCACTGTGATTGTATCTACTCATGAATAGGTCAACTGGTAAGTTACAGTGTAATTAGTTGAATTATTTAATCACATTTACTCATGTTCAAATTTTATGCTTTTTTACTAAATTATTCAGTTTTGATGTAATGAATAGAATATAGGATTTTAAGAATTCAAAAGAGAAGGCTAACATAAGAAAAGGAGCCATACACTGGGTATTCTATAAGACTGATGACTCACTGAACTCTCCCTCTGAAACTGATAATAGACTATATGTTAATTAATTGAATTTATATTAAAAAATTAAAAAGTAATCCAAAAAAAGAAAAGGAGCTACAGAACAAACACATTCATTAAAATTTACTTGATGACTATGAAATTAGACTAATTTTTACAGATCTCTTCAAAATAGTCCAAATAATGCAATTCTAATACTCTCAGTCTTTTTTAGACTCTGTACAGCATTAGAGCATTTGTAAAGAAGATCAGTGAAGTCACTAGCTAATTAAATCAAAGAATACCAGACCAAATACGAATAGAAGGGTTGCTAAAAAGAAAACTATATAGATATGTTTGAGTTTAAGAGAACAATGTCTTTGCCTTCAGCTTCTGAGGTCCAGGATGGTTTAGTAAACGTGCACGTGATGACCACATGAGCTGGACACTTTTGAAAGAAAAGATAAGCTTCTACTGACTGAAGACCATCTTCTCTGTTTAGAGTAGAATATACAATACTTGCTGATAGCAGCTACCAGAAACACGACTGAATTGTATGTTCTCTAGGGGTACAATTACAGCTCCCAATTGCCAAACTATATGGGCATCTCTCACAAAATTCCATTTTTCTATTTCAAATTGAAATTCAATCGAATAGTGGTACTGGTTGAAGCCAGCAGCAGGGGCTCTGAGAGTTCTCCCGTTCCCGACCTCACTAAACGAGAGCCGTAACTGACTGGCGGGTAGAACTTCCAGGATCAAGTTCTAACTTGAAATCAGAGTAAAATGTTGATCAATCCTCTAATACTCTAATCTTCATAAGGATATTTAATCATTAGACTCGGGGGTGGGGAATCACAAGAAATTTTTAAAGACAGTGGAGCAAAGCAGGAAAAGAACAAGTGCTTCCATGTCCTGCCTCTGTAAATCACTCCGGCCTTCCCCGCAGCTGGCCTCCCCCTGCCATCAAGTCACACAGACACACAGTGGCCGGTTACTTGGGATTTCTCAATGAAATACTCCCGCATCGTCTTTAGCTAACGAGAAATTAGAAAATGGGAGTTTCAACTTTAAAACCTTGGGAAAAAGGAACTGTAAGCAAATAAAAAATGAGTCTGGAAGTGTTTTTTTAAAAATAAGATAATGGGGCGCCTGGGTGGCTTAGTCAGTTATGCAACCGGCTGTTGATATCAGCTCAGGTCACGATCTCAAGGTCACCAGACTGAGCCCCGCGCTGGGCTCTGCGTTTAGCGTGGGGTCTGCTTGTCCCTCTCTCTGCTCCTTTGCTCTCTCTCTCAAATAAATAAATAAATACTATCTTTAAAAAAATAAAAAATAAAATATATGATTAAAGTGATGAGTTGTGATGTAAGAGTTTTATTACTTCATTAAAAATACTTCTATGTCTCATAGGATTATTTCTAGATTCTTTTCCTACCAGTAGAAGAAATTTAAAAAGAACTTTATATTACTTTCAGAATGTGTTTTAAATCGGAATCAAACTACAAATGACAACAAATGTTATTTTTGCCCTCCCCTTATTCAGAAAAATAAGTAAAATAATAAATGCCTAGTTTCTCAGGGTGGAAAACGCCAGAAAGCTCACATTACCTAAATCCCTTCTGAATACATCACTCCTCTGTATCACAGCCAAACGCTGAGGACTCCGCACTTCCATAGCAAAAAAAGTTTGTGCTTCAAGTAATTCCATTATGTTTGCACAACTTTGTTGGAATTTTTTCCTGCATTAAATCAACGACCTTGAAATTTACACCTATTTGACTTTTATTAAACTTAGTCCCATGACCACATGACATCCTCCAAACACTGAAAGACCACACCAAAGGTTCTCGGGTTCTCAGCCAGCTTCCTGCTCCAGGTTCAAAGTCTTGACATCAACACCCCCCCACTCCGCCCCCCACTCCTCCCCCACCCGCCTCGCTCATCGGGTGTGTTACAATGTGTCGATCAATCCTTTAAAGTGAGAACACACCCTGCTGACCTCCATGGACTAGAAGAGAACAACCTAGTTTGTGGTTCTGGGCTATTCATTTCATATAGTAGAAAATTAACTAGAACCTTTGATAACCACACAGTTCAGACTTAATTCTTCGGCCATTTTTTACCCACATGGCACTTAAGGTGTGCCTTCCAAATAATGAAAGTTTATAAATAAGAATGAAAGTGTTAGATTTTCTGGATCCACGTTCATCAATTTACAGTATCTTATTAAGTTTATGGTGCGGAAAATAAGCTAACTGGTCATTTCTCCCCCACCTATCTGTTAATTCCACCATATCAGTTTATCTCTTCTTGCTTACGATCACTTATAAAATTGAGTGGCATTGTTTAATTATCCTCTCCCACTTCAGTGACAGTGTATTAAACAGGACAGATCCCTGTGTACGTCACTGAACAACTTCTTACAGAAAGATAAGAACAGGGCACCTGGGTGGTTCAGGCAGTTAAGCATCTGCCTTCAGCTCCAGCTCCAGTCATAATCCAGAGGTCCTGGGATCGAGTCCCACATCCAGCTCCCTGCTCATTGGGGAGCCTGCTCTTTCCTCTGCCTCTACACCTCCCCCAGCTCACTCTCTCTCAAATAAATAAAATATTTCCAAAAAAAAGCAAAAAAAGACAGACAAGGAAACATTATTTTAACTTCACTGAGCTACATAAAACTATCAAACATTTCAATCGTTCCTATGAGTATATCATGAAATATTTGTCAGATGCCATGTTTTACTGCCCCTTAAAAAAATAACATTTAACTAGCTGTTTCTTTCATTCCTATGCTGATAATTATGATATATTACATTTATATTTATTTTACATCAAAATCCTAAAGTTATTTTGGCCTTGTTGCTATCAGCCTACTTATCATCAACCCTCACGTATTATGCAGTAAACAGGGAAGCATATGCACACATACAAACGTGATTTTAAATCATGGGACCCTCAGACACGCCCACAAGTCGAGTTTTGTATGACTACACAATCCAGGAGGACTAGTTTCAGATCACTTTATTTTTTGCAGTTTCGCACCACAGAATAAAATTGCCAGGCAACATGCCGTTATAAATGGATGCTGAATTAAATGTACTAAACAACTCCACTCTCATTAGGGTGATAACCAAAGCTTAATCAGCAATGTGTGCACATTCGTGTTGCTCTGGTCTAACATCATTCCTGAACCATGTGGTTTGATAATAGGAAAAACTGAGTCCTTAGCATCTCTGTCCGATTTTCACAGTGATATTGAGTTGACCCCCAGGCCCTTTAAATGGGCACCACTTACCTTTCTTCCTGCTGAAAGCACGGTTCATGATGATCAGCCAAACAGATGTTCAGTTCAATCACACTTTATAGCCTATAAAAATGACAAAATAGTAAAGCCTAAATAAAGATATGTTGACCAACCTCTTTTGCACATTGCATTGCATAAAATGCAGATGCATTTTCATCACAAAGCCTTTTAAAATGTGTCTTAAATATTTATAAAGAATATTCTGAAATGCCCCAAAAGACGCGGGGTAAGAATAAACTAGAGTACTCAATATTACAGATGGCCGAACAGATAAGAACAGTATCTCAAATAAATTTCCTCCGAAGTTCATTAATCTTCTTGTCTTTTTCTTGTTGTACATCTATCATTAATTACATTTATCTGCAAATTTTAGGAGAAAGAAGACTAATACTTTCAGCCAATAGTTAAGAGACGTGGCACAGTTCTGAGCAATGATTAACAGCAGTAAAGAAACAGAAGTTTTGATTATCAAGTGGCAGTCGTGTCTCTCTCCAGCCAGGCTCTGCCGGGCAGCCCTGTGCCCCACAATGCTCTGGGCAGCTGCTGCCCGAGCTGTTCAAACCGAGATCACGGTGTCCTACCCCAGGATGAAACCAAGGAGGCAGCCGTGATGAGCTCTGAATTTGCCTTTGGGATCATTCATCCCTAATCTTGAAGAATAATGCACGCTCACAGCAAAATAACTATGTTGCAGTCCTACAGGATCTACGAAGCCCAAAAACCTGCCTTCATTTCATGCCATCTCCATTCCCTTCAGCTGAAACTGGCCAAGGGTTGTTTGCCCACAACCCTAGTATTCTCTGCTATGTGAACGGGCTGAGAATTTTCCAAATCCTCAAGTACTGTCTCTTTTTTATCTTTTTAAGACTTTATTTATTTATTTTTGGGACTGCGGGAAAGGACAAGCAAGGGGGAGGGGCAGAGAAGCAGACCCAGGTGCCTGTATCTCTCTCTCTCTCTCTCTTTTTAAAATAATTCCTTTTTCAGTTGTTCTTCTTCCACATTTTCGTATAATCAGTCAGAAGGCACCAAGCCACTCTTTCAACACCTTGCTTAGAAATTCTCTCTGCTGGGATGCCTGGGTGGCTCCGTCAGTGAAGCTTCCGCCTTCCTCTTAGGGTCCTGGGATCCAGCCCCACCTCGGGCTCCTTGCTCAGCAGGGAGCCTGCTTCTCTCTCTGCCTGTCCTCTCCCTGCTTGTGCCCTCAATCACGCAGGCCCTCTCTTGGACAAATAAATAAATAAAATCTTTAAAAAAAAATGTTCTCAGATAAATACCAATTTCATTAATTGCAAGTTCTACCCTCCATAAAAATACCAGAACACAAACACAACTCAGCCAACTTCTTTGCCCACTTCATAACAAGAAATACCTTTCCTCCAAGGTCCAGTAACACATTTTATCTATGTTTCTATCTGGAAATCCATCAGATTCCCATCCACACATCTACCAACACTCTGCTTACAATTATTTATGCATTCTTTAAGAAGCTGGAGGCTTTTGAGCTCTTCTCATTTCTTTCTGAACTCTCACCAGAATTGCCTGGAGCAGTATCACAGTGATCACCTTCTTCTAGTAGCACCTCAACACTCTTCCAGCTTCTACCCATCACCCAGTCCCAAAGCCGTATCCACATTTTTGGATATTTGTTACAGCAGCACCCCACAATCAGCTTGGACTGCCATATAAAATACCGTAATGGCATGACATAAACTACAGAAATTTTTAACTTGCAGTGTTGGAGGCTGGAGGTTTGAGATCAGGTGCCAGCTAAGTGAGGTTCTAGTGAGGGCCCTCTTCATGGCTTGTGGGACACAGCTTCTGGCTGTGACCTCACATGACCGAGAGGGACAACCCTCTTGTGTTTCCTCTTTTCATAAAGATACTACCCATCACGGGATAGTCCCCTAATGACCTCATCTAAACCCAAGTACCTTCCGAAGGCCCCATCTCCAAATACCACTCTGGGGTTCAGGATTTCAACTTGTGAATTTTGGGGGTATACCAACATTTAGTGCATAGTATTTACAAATCTATACAGCAGTAAAACAAGGAGAGAAATTAATCTTGATAATAAAATCATTTTTACAGTCTAATTACTGGTATTTCTGTTCAGGCATTTCTGCTCCCAATGAAGAATTAAAAGAGTTAAGAATTAGAACTTGGGCTCTCTGTCTCTCTCTCTCAAATAAATAAATAAAATAAATACAAAAAAATTATAAAATATTATTACCAGGCTTAGATAATGATACAATAATATCACTCTTCTATTAACCTCACACTTCATTTACCTTCTCATGATTATGCCATTAATACAAGAAAGGCAGAGAATATGTTTAAAAAACTAAAACACCAAAATGATTATGTCATTTATACTAATGATATAATATGGTTTCTTTTCTATAATGTAAAAGATATAGATGTAATGATTGAAATTACTGTCTTTATTATAAATAATATATTCATTCAGAAATCATTTTTAATTACCAATGCCAACCCCTCTGTAAGGAATGAAGGGAATACAATACAGACAAAATATATTTTGTCTCGTCCCAAAAGTTACTTTTCATCTAGAACCCAACAGACATGGTTATTGATTGATCATATCCTGAAATGAATAAGTCAAGATAACAAACTAGCACAAAAGAAACATAATTATCCAAATGTAAGGTCTAATTTCTCCAGAAAAATAAAATTACCAGGAAGCCTATTAATCAGCAGATCAAATTCAGTATGTCTCAGGTAGACATTTTCAACAATAGTAGATTGTGAAATATAAAGATGGAGTTTAATGCCACATAATTTTAAATTTCATGAAATTGTGTGTATTTTAAAATTGGGATTGGGAGGGAGACAAACCATAAGTGACTCTTAATCTCACAAAACAAACTAAGGGTTGCTGGGGGGAGGGGGGTGGGGAGAAGGGGGATGGGGTTACGGACATTGGGGAGGGTATATGCTTTGGTGAGTGCTGTGTAGTGTGTAAACCTGGCGATTCACAGACCTGTACCCCTGGGGATAAAAATACATGTTTATAAAAAAAAAAAATTAATTAAAAAAATAAATAAATTTAAAAAAAAAAGAAAGGGCAAAAAAAAAATTAACAATATAATATAAACTCTTTGGGGCATAAAGACAGAAAGAAAAAAAAAAAAACCTTAACATAACTGTATAAAGTTCAGGAGGCCAAATAAATAAAGGATAGGAAATGACGCTCCAATTCTATGACTCTGGAATCCCAGAAGGATTTTTACCTGCTCATAAAGCACGTAGATATAAATGTCAATGGGTACTGGGCAAGCTGTTCTTATCTAGAAACAAAAGCCATAATTTCACTTTCCAAACACTAGTTTTTAGCAACGACACTCTACTCTTACTATTGATCCAATGACACTCTACTCTTCCTTGAGAAACAAGTCATAATTCCCCCCTAGAACATACGCAGACACTGGCTTTGCTCACTATATCCATGTGCAGAATACAGTGAGCAAACGCAAGTCAGTATTCCACACACTGTTTGCAGGTGTAATGCATTCATAACATGCTTTAATGTACTTAAATCTGAGGTAATAAGATATATCAACTCACTTTATGTTAAGTTTAAGAAATGTTAAGTTCTGTATAAACTTAATTTCAATTTATAGTATTATATAAAATCTTTTTGGATAAACTTTTGATAAACATTGTCTCAATGGCTACTTATACGTGGACGCATTATTTCCTTATCAGTAAAAAATTATTCCTAAATTCTCGCTAAATAATATATAGAGAGAGAATAACATAAACATCTTTTACTAATTTTCCATAAAATAGCATCCCAGAATAAAAATCATACAAGGTTTAAAGTATAAACTTCACTAAATTCTAAAGCTATGTTCAGAATATTTTAAGGAATATAAAAATACTCAACACCCAACATGGTGAAATGCACGGTTTTTGGCATCAATTAAAAAAAAAAAATCAGGCATGCAAAGAAGTAAAAAAATATAACCCATAACGGGGAAAAATAAATCAATCAAAACTCATCCAGAAATGTAGATGTCATTAGATAAACTGTTTTAATCTCAAGTTTTATTTCAAAATCAGTAATACATTGCTAATACATTGTGGGGTCACTTGCTATTAATTTACTCTGTAACTTTAACCTTTTGTAGACTTATTTAAAATAAGGGGAAAAAAAGTTGGAGCCAACAATCGTTTCTTTAAATACATCCAGCATACCCTACCAAAGTAAATTCACTGATATTTATAAACTAGCTCAGAAGGTTAGAGAGACGTTAATGAATGGCAGTTTCCTGCTTTTCAACCTACTGCTCAAGCTCTTATTTGATAAATAAATAGCATTGTTATGACTAAAGAAACTATTTATGGCATAATATTAAAACCTATAAAACAGCTAGATCTGAATTTCATTTTACCCTTATGAGTATATTTAAAATCAAATATTCCTGGAATTCCTTCAAGGTTAAAATTTTAAAGAACCAAGACAACTGATTAAAACACAGTTCACATTAAATAAATCATAAGTCACTAAAATCCTGTTGTTCATCACGAGATCAGAAATGATGTAAAATGGGGCGCCTGGTGGCTCAATTGTTAAGCATCTGCCTGCTCAGGTCATAATCCCAGGGTCCTGGGATGGAGCCCCGCATCAGGCTCCCTGCTGAGGAAGCTTCCTCCCTCTCCCACTCCCCCTGCTTGTGTTCCTTCTCTCACTGTGTGTCTCTCTCTGTCAAATAAGTAAATAAAATCTTTAAAAAAAAGAGAAATAATGTAAAATAATGAAATCCAATCATTCATTTTAGTTCTGGGAAGGGAAATGAGGTAAAGTTAAAAAACAAACAAAAACCAATAGTTGCTTTTCCTGTAAATGTATTTTTTACCTCTCTTTTACTGCTTTTTTTGAGTATGTAATTCAAGAAGGTAATCATGAGAGAATGTCAAGCAATTTTAGATCCCGCCTTCACTCTTCCAGGTTGCCGAATCTCTGTTGTGGCTAATTCTTGGAAGGTCATTGCTTGCAACAGCTCATGCAGCTTCCAAAATCCCACTCAGAGAATTCAGCTCATTTTTTACTCTTCTTGATCTAATTAGTATCTATTGTGAAGATTCTCTGTTTAAATCTCAAATTTTAAGACACCTTACGGCATTTTTCTTTATTTTATGACTGTAATTTGCAAAAACTTTGCTTTTGAAGAGCAATAAATACTACCTAAGTGTAGCCAAGAAAACTAACCAGTAGACAAATTTGGGAATTTTACATTCACAATTTACATTACTAGGAGAAGCCACATGATGTGATACAGAGGATATATTTTTTTTTTCCTAAAGATTTTATTTATTTATTTGAGAGAGAATCGAGACAGAGAGAGCGAGAGCGCACGTGTGCACAAGGTGGGGGGAGGGTCCAGGGAGAAGCAGACTCCCCGCTGAGCAGGGCCCACCCCCCACCACGTGGGGCTCGATCCCAGGACTCCACGATCATGACCTGAGCCGAAAGCAGTGGCTTAACGAACTGAGCCACCAAGGGCACAAAGAAGATATATATCTACTATTTGCTAAGAAATAGCAACATTATTGTTTTCTAAAATTCCCTGACTTGGGATATAAGTGCTTATTGTTATTTTTCTTTACTTAATTTACTGTATTGACCTATATCTCGCAACACTCATTAAAAATTCTTTATTCTTTTAATAGATAGATTTTGGAACGACTTTATGTGACATTACAGAAGTGGAGAAGGGAAAGTAAGTATGACATGGACCTGATTTCAAAGACCTTAGCGTCTTCGAGAGAGGGGAGAATGGGCACCAGCCTGACTAAAGAGAGAGATGCCAGGGAAAATTAAGAGGATGAAGCACAAACGACTGTCTCGGTCTTGTTCAAGGTCAAAGTTTCAGAGTGGAGGTGAACAGTCATCTCCTAAATGGGCAAAGGTCAAAGGTGAGACACGAAATAAGGTTCTGGGCAGAAAGGCAGAACGTGTGTGCAGTACGTGTCGATTAAGGGCTTGGGCTCCCTGCCACACCGCTAACAGCCTCGGGGAGCACCCACTGGCCCTCACTGGGGCTCTCATCCAGGCTATTCCACAACACCCTTGGTCTAAAGGGAACATCTGAGCACCTGGTAATGGCCAACTCTTGAGAACGGCTTTATGCAAGAAAACCTTAATTTACAAGGTCCAGAACACAGGGCTGGGGGGGGAAATAAAATCTGAACTTCCTCTAATGCCAAAAGTGAATTCAAAGTAAAGGCTACAATGAATCAACAAGAAAAACAGACACATAAAGCCTAAGTTTTCTGTCGGCTAAAGCCACCAGATTTGAACCACTTTATTCTAATAATAACTTTCTCCTTTAAGAGGATTTTCCACATTTCCACAGCTCTGAGCCTCAAAGTACTGTCCAGTAATAAGAGTCTGGGCAGTACCTATGGCGATACTGTGACACCACAAGACTCCGTGCAGGGACGATGTCGTGCAGAGACACCTTTTGCACCCAGTTGTGGCGCCACCACTCAGCACCTCCGGAACCGGGGAGGCCCGGCTGCTCTTGGGACCAAAGGAGCAAAAGCTCCAAGGAGGGGATGCGCTGGGACTGCCAACAGCCGAAGCCCCCGGCTGCCTGGGCATGGGCGTCCCGGGGAAGGGCCTGCGGGGTCTGAGCCGCGCTCCGCAGGCCTCTAGCCCTCTGCTTCAATAATTAGATTCTGAGAATGCTCCTTAAAACGTCCTTCAATGATCAATTAACCATTCTTCTCGCTGGGCTTTCGTCATTATCTTCTGTCCTTACTGGGGCTCAGCTACCTCACTCCGAAATGAAGTAATCACGCAGTAAATAAATGAGGCCAGGAGAAATATTTTTTAAGACAATTAAAACTCTGCAATATTGAAACAAACATTTCTATTTCTGAAACATGACTCCCCTTTGTGTAGACAAAAGTTTTCCTGGGTTTAGTTTCCCTCTGAATACCAGGTTTTGAAGCAAACTGCGGAAGTCTTACTCAGTTTTCTCTCCACTTTTTTTTTATCATAACAATGGACTTTCTTTCCTTCTTATTTTGACTGTGCACTTAAAAACTCTATCCTCTTAGACCCGCTGTTTTGGTCATTTCTCCAAACACTTCGATATCCATATCCTAACTGTGAGAGGGAACTTGTGGGATCCAATTCCTGAAGTAACATTATCTTTGGCAAAACTACCCGAATTCCTTTGAAAGACCAAAATAAAACAGCTTGACTGCAGAATGAATGCTATCAGAGCCTAAGGCTCAAAACTTTCTGGACTTTTAAGAGTAGAATTTGTAAAACACATACTGTTTTAAGATTCAGTTGATCTCCACAAACAAAGCAACAATACAAACACTTTTAGTTCAGCTTCAAAATCTTCTGCTTTCTATTACAATATTTCACTTTGTTGAAAAGAGACAGACCCCAAATGGAGTCACTTTTGCTAAGCCCCACCAACACTTAATGCCTAAACTAATTGTGATTTCAGCCTCTCCCAGGAGTGGAATTTTAAACCAATCAGTCTGGAATTTCCTGGTCAGCATTAGTGAGGTCATCTGCATGATAAGACCCCATGCCCTTCCCCCTCAGGGAAGGTGACCCTGCCAGAAACAATGCTTTCTTTTCTTTTGCTAATAGCCTCCTGGTCCTGTCCCATAGGGTGGCTGCCTATAAATCCTTCTGTTCTGTGCAGCTCCTCAGAGCTCCCTCCTATCTGCTCCATGGGACGCTGCCTAATGTATGAATTGTTGAATAAATGCAATTTGATCTTTACATTTACCTCAGTAGAATATTTTTTTAAGAATCCGAAAGGATTTTTTTCATTGAAGCCTTTTGCTTTAATGTCAGCTGTTTCTAGATCAGTATTTTTACAGTAAGCACAGTTTTTATGTTTACATTAAATTCTGACAAACAGTAATAATAAATGTGCATAGGCTTACCATTTTCATCCTTTTATAAAGTTTTAAAGAGAGTTTTAAGAAAGCCAAAGAGAGAGTGAGATGATTTCTTTTACCAGCTTTTAAAGCAGCCCTTGAAAGAAACCTTTCTTTGCACTTGGTGTCCGGAGCATTTCACAAGGTCAGTGGTTTCCCTGGGAGAGAACGGATGCACAGGAAAGCTCATCCCTGAAAACAGAGCTTCCAAATATTTACACGGGGAGATCCCGCTTTCCTTACTGTAAGAGCCCGCGGCAGTACCTCTGTCCGCGCGCGGTACTGCTCGGCCACAACTAAAAATAACATCCTCCTTCTAACCTATAATCACACATGTCCTATTTATTTTATTTTGTTTTAAGATTTTATTTATTTATCAGAGAGAGAGAGAGGGGAGAGAGCGAGCACAGGCAGAGGCAGAGGAGAAGCAGGCTCCCCGCCCAGCAAGGAGCCCGATGTGGGACTCGATCCCAGGACGCTGGGATCATGACCTGAGCCGAAGGCAGCCGCTTAACCCACTGAGCCCCCCAGGCGTCCCACACATGTCCTATTTTTAACTTCAGGGGGACCACCGTATTCTTCAGTTCTCTGTCCTTCCTGCGGGTTTCCACCAGCCTGCTCACAGACGGCCGCCACAAACCTTATCCCCAGGAACCTATCTCCACCAGCAGCCGGACAAGGTTGAACTTTACTCCAGCCCTGTGATCCTAGAAAATAACAAAGGTTCAGGAAGTCCCCCACCCCTCTGTGTTTTGGAAATGGCTCACCGCAAAGAACCACCCTTCCCCCAAATGATTTAGATAAGATTCAGGGCACTCCCCATGTTTACTGAAGACGGAGCCAGACAAAGACCCTCCAAATGCCCATTCTTGGCTTCGTGAATGACTATAGCTAAAGGATTCATGCGATGCATGCCACTGACCAAAGTGGACAAAATACCTGCTACGTGACCAGACCAGAGCTTCAGCTAAACTTCTCTTTCCTCCAGGATCTTTAACTTTGACCCACCCTCAGTTTAACAGACTCAACCCTTCCTTCATAATCCTTCCTAAAAGTAGGCTGACCTCGGGCAAGAACATGGTCTGGTCTGCTGCCCCTAATCTCCCGACTCCCCCTCATCCACCTCATCCACCGGCCCACATCGCAGTCTCTCTAGGCTTGTTCACTCTTCCTGACAAAAGAAAAGTGCTTTTCTGCCTCGCCTTGGAGACGCCTGCAGACACAGGGCTGGCGCGATCTCCTACCACAATCTCCCTCCCTCCTCTTCCTGCAGGGATCTGTTCACACAAGGTCTCCTTACATAAGCCCAGATTTGCTTTTGATTTGACGCTCCATTTGATCAGATTAGAAAGATTTCTGGCAACGAACCCCAACCTAGTTCACTGAACTAATTGAACTAATTTGAAAAATTTTTCCTTTCAATATATCTACTCAAATGGAGCTAGACCTCTCATTCTCTTTCAGTAATGAATGCTTTCATTTCAGCATAAAATGAATTACAAGAATGTCCTAGAAAAGTGAAAGAATCTGGGTTTTAAAAATTGTCACCCTTGCATCCCTAGCATCTAGCTCCTCTCACAGGAAGTAACTGCTGAATTACAAAGCAAGTTAACAAATTCAGTTTTCTAAAACAACAGCATCTTATTGAATAGAAACATACTTCTCAGCTCCCCAAATCTGTTCAATCTGTAACAATTAACATATCTTAATTTGAGATTCTTAATCTCGGGAAACAAACTGAGGGTTGCTGGGGGGTGGAGGGGTAGGGACAGGGTGGCTGAGTTATGGACATTGGGGAGGGTACGGGGTATGGTGAGTGCTGTGAAGTGTGTTAAGCCTGAGGCAAGTAAGACATTATGTGTGGATGATAAATAAATAAATAAAATATCTTAACGTGAAGGTATTTTCAGAATTAGGAAGCTTTCTAAAGTTGTTCAGTAATCCAATAATAAAACTATACTCATCTTGTTACACATACTGCACACAAATACAGTAAATTGTACACATAAAAGCAATATAACTTTTTATCAAAGAAAACAGTATAAGCAAGCCAATAATGAAAAAGGCCATGATCATTTTCTGAATGAAATATTTCTCTTCTGTTGGACAGAAAAGATCTATTGAAACAGTATGTGTTGAAACAATAGAAGTTAATGAACAATTTGATAAAGCCATGGATATTTTTAGAAAAAAGTTCCACTAAGGTCAAGTAAACACAGTAACTCTGCCAGAAAAGAGGAAAACATTTACTCCAATAAAGAATAGGCAATATTCTTTATTCTTTATCTAGGTTAACTTTCCAAAGTCGATAAACTGGAAGAATAGAAGGAAATGAAGATAGTATTTAGCTAAGGACAAAGGAAGAAATATTTGTAAATGAGAAAAGAATAAGAACTAATTAACAGGTGAATACAAAGAAAAATAGTAGTATTATCCTCGATGCCTGTACTCAACTACAGACCCCAACAGTCACAACCAGAAATCGGAAGACCACCTGACTCGTGCTCTAAAACCCACGGGGCTCCTTTCTTTTTGCACTTTCTTGAGGCACTGACAAACGTGTTTTGCCAAGACCGGCACATTCTAACCAACAAACCAGAAAAGACACAACAGCAAAGGGATGTCCCTCACATTAATACGTCAATACCACACCCCACGCATCCCCTTCCCCGCCTATGATCAGGGGCTGACCACAGACCAGCCCCCCAACCCGTGACCACACGCTCCTTGCATGGCCTCTCGCATGTGCACCTCGTGTACCCGCCTCTCTCTGAACAACACTCCGCATCCCTCTTTGCAGGTGGGAGGTCGGTTGTCAAGGCTTGAGCCAGCCGCCTCCCCGGGTCCTGCCTTCTGAAATAAATTCCTCCCTTTCTTTTTTCCAAACCCTTACTTCTTGAGATACTGGCTTCTCCAATGACAAGTTTATCCACGTTTGCTCAGCAACAGGGTTGGCAAACCCAGCCAGGAGCTAGGTTTTTGATTTGTCCAGACCCCTTGGGATTCCCTGGGATGGAGCAGGGGGCCAAGGCAGCATGCCGGGGCTCACTGAGCATTGTTGAAGTTAGCAGCTGTGACAGACCAATACGTAATGACACAACACTATAATGGCTAAAACTGTAAAAAAACACTATAAATGGGACTAAATTACAGATCGGTGTAACTCACAGATGAATCACTGAGTTTGAAGATCAAGTGGGGGAGAATCTCCTGGTGACTACAGAAAAAAAGATACATCAAAGAAATACCAAGAGGATAAAGGATAGAAATAAAAATGCCAAAATCTAGATCCTGGGAATACCATAAAGAGGGAAACAATCAAAGGAGAGAGCAGGGCAGAGCTTCAAAAAATGTGTTAGAGAATTTTCACAGAATTAAAACAAATTGTGAAAAATGTCAAACTGAAAGTTTCAGATCCGGGCATGTTAAAATGAATAACAGTAAAGGCAGAACGAAAATATACACTTCCAGGCAGAAAAAAATGGCCTTGTAAGGGCCTATTTAGCCAGAGCTGCCCCACCTGGGTTGAACAGCCATTCTGTTGTTTATGCTGTAAAACTTAAACTGACCCTGCCCACCCACCGCCCAAGGGGAACTTACATAAAAGCAAGTCCTGGAAACCAGTCCCAGGTAAGGGAGCCCAAATACAAGGGTGGGTCAGGTCGGGCAGAGATAATGGCCCCAATGCAGGGATGAGTCCAGTCAGGTGGAGACACCCAATCAGTAAAGTGCATACTGTCTCCCTAGCTACCAAGGAGTGTGGGCCACCCCCCCACGCCTTTTGGGCGCCAATTCTGACCAAGGTGATAGGCTAGTGCAAATGTCTACTAGGGTAAATATAGTTCAATTGGCCACCCGTGTGAGACCTAGCGTGACTGTGCAGCTTTCTCTGTGTGTTACAATCTCATTTGCCACCTGTGTGTGGCCAGGCTCAACCACATTGCCTGTGCTCTATAAAAGTTAGTCTGTGAGGCTGGGAGGGGTCGCCATCTCTGTAAGGGGTGGCCCTGACAGGACTGTTTGACGGTCGGTTTGATTCTTGATGCTTGGAGTGAAATAAAGCTTTGCTTGACCTTTGCTTTGTATCAGTCGCGCTCCTTTGACCATGGACCCATTATTGGGGGACCCAACATTGGGGACCCAACAGCCTAAAGAGCAACAAGAACCAAATCCACAATAAAATTCACAGTAATGACACAGTATGCAGAGAAACAGGCAATGTCTCAAGGTCTTCTACACAAAAAGAACTTTGAACCATGACTGTTGTAGGGAGTAAACACAGTGATGTGAGGGAGTAAAAACGACCTACGAAGCTTGGGCCACTTGGCTGGTAAAGCACGAGACTCTCAGGTTTATAAGTTCAAGCCTCATGTTGACATAAAATGCCTCAGAATTTTTTTTTTTTAAAGATTTTTTATTTATTTATTCGACAGAGAGAGAGATCACAAGTAGGCAGAGAGAGAGAGAGGAAGAAGCAGGCTCCCTGCTGAGCAGAGAGCCCGATGTGGGACTCGATCCCAGGACCCTGAGATCACGACCCGAGCCGAAGGCAGCGGCTTAACCCACTGAGCCACCCAGGTGCCCCCATGCTCAGAATTTTTAATCACGGAAAAAGTATAGTACTTTTACTTTTTCATACTGCAAAGGTAAAAAAAAAAAAATACTGAAGATAATCTAGGTAGCATTAAAATAAGAGAAACAAGTCCAGCTTCTTTTGTAAATGATAGAAGCACTATAGCACTACCATAGATTTTACTAAGGTATTTTATCTTAAAAACAGTAATAGCTAATATAGGGCTAAAAAAGGAAGGAAAAATAAAGAAAACAGATGCATAGAAAAATACATGGATAGAAAGTGTAAAGAAAGACACACACACACGTGCACGCACACACGCACGCACACGCACGCACGCACATGCACAGCTATAACAATCCAGAACTGAAGATCTAAGTAAACACTTGCTACATAATGGAGCGCAGAAGAAAACAAACAAACAAACAAAACCGGACATGAAATGTAGTCTAGTACTGACGTATTGTGAGAAGCTACAGACGTTGAAATGTAAGAAATTAATGTAGGAGCATCAAGAATGGACATATGTATTAAGACCAATGACCATTAACCATAACATATACACTTTAAATCAGTCAAAAATAACTTTTATCTGACAATAGGAAATGAAAAAAGTTGAAAACAAAGCACAATAAACAGAAAATATGCAATAAGATGGAAAAATATGAGTCCACCCCATTTTACATTTGGCTTTGGGATCCAAATTAATGAATACCTTGCTGAATAAGAAACAAAAGCTATAAAATATAAGAAAATATAAGAAATAATATATACATAGTTTGAGTTACCCAAAGAAAGGATTTTTTGAAAAATATGCAAAAAATAAAAATCAATTTTATTATTAAAATTAATGATTTCATTTCAGAAAAGCTCACCATGGAAAAGGTAGTAGACAAATGAGAAATCTGAGAAAAAATAGTTTTTCTCTCTAAATCTGATAAGAAGTAATATCTAAAGTATACAAAGGGGCACCTGGGTGGCTCAGTGGGTTAAGCCTCTGCCTTCGGCTCAGGTCATGATCTCAGGGTCCTGGGATCGAGTCCTGCGTCGGGCTCTCTGCTCAGCGGGGAGCCTGCTTCCCTCTCTCTCTCTCTGCCTGCCTCTCTGCCTACTTGTGATCTCTGCCTCTCAAATAAATAAATATAATCTTTAAAAAATTTGATTTTTTTTTTAAAAAAGGTATACAAAGATTTTTCTAAAGAGCAGTAAGCAAAGTCAATAATCCCAAAGGATAGGAGGCAGACGATAACTGCCAGTTCATAGGACAGACAGGCCAAAAGGCAATAAGTATATAAACATATCTGCAAAGTTATTAGGAATCATCCAAACAGAAATTTAAACCATATTACTTTATACTAATGTGACTGAAAAAGGCAGGAAATTGTATAATGCCAAATACTGGTGATTATGTGAAGTTAAGAATGGTTCTCATATTTACATACTCAACGAATCACCCTTAAGAAATTAGAAACTATCAAATGTCCAAGATTCCCTCAGTCTTTGACTCGGTCCTGACTTCAGTATTGCTTTCTTTTTCTTTAAGATTTTATTTATTTATTTGACAGAGAGAGAGAGATTACAAGTAGGCAGAGGCAGGCAGAGAGAGAGGGGGAAGCAGTCTCCCCGCTGAGCAGAGAGCCCGATGTGGGGCTCAATCCCAGGATCCTGAGATCATGACCTGAGCCGAAGGCAGAGACTTTAATCCACTGAGCCACCCAGGTGCCCCGTCACGCCCAATTTTATAAATTACACAGAATAAGAAGATCAACTGTGAGACAGTTAAGGAATAGCCACTGAAGTCAAATGAACATGAAGAAAAGTGTGTACTTTTGGCATCCAAATGAAGAGTGTTTTCATTGAGAAGATTAAATAATACTAAAATGTCTACAAAGGGGAAGCCTGAGAAATGCCTATTAGTTTCACAACATGGAAATTATCAGCGACTTTTGCAGTGTAGTTTCAGGGGTAAAAGGGCTCAGACAGATTGGCTGGTATTGATTCACGAGAATATGGGTAAGGTAGTAGCGACAGGAAGTAGAGGCGCTCCGGAATTTTTCTATGAGTGGAAGCAAGCAACACAGCAGGACTGAAAGGTGACGGGGACTCCAGGAGGAAACATTCTGTGGTACTTCTGTGTATGCACTTATACAGATGGGAAATTTATTTATTTATTTATTTGACAGAAAGAGATTACAAACAGGCAGAGAGAGGAAAGCAGGCCCCCCGCTGAGCAGAGAGCCTGATGCTTGAACCCAGGACCCTGAGATCATGACCTGAGGCGAAGGCAAAGGCTTTAACCCACTGAGCCACCCAGGCGCCCCCAGATGGGAAAATTAACAGGAAAAAAAACAGTGATATAGAAAAGAGGATAAATGCAACAAGAAATTCCCTGAACAAGCACGAAGAGGTGTGGTCAAGTCCATAAGGGGGGTGACTGTCCTCAGACTGAAAAGAGGCAGTGTGCTCCTCACAACAGAAGGGAAGGCTGAGCCACTGGAACACTTAAAAATTCTTAGTAGTTCTGCAGATTTGGTGATGAGGAAATATAGAATCTCTCCACATATTTTCTCTTTTAAAGAAGAAGTAGGTCATAAGCTCTGAATGAGGAAGGTGAAGACATTAAGATCAGAGAGAAGAGGAGGAGGAACAGGAGAGGAGAGGAGATGGCGGACTGAAAACATCATCCTGAGTCCGCGCGAATGGAAGAGGCCAGGTGGCTGATTCTGGATAATTTTAATGACCTGATGAGGACTGCAATGTAAACATAAAGGAAGGCTAGTGAACACGTTCACATGAGTCCGTGGGTGTCTGCGTATCCAGCCATGTTGCCTACTTATCGTCAACATGCTCACACGAGTCCGTGGGTGTCTGCGTATCCAGCCATGTTGCCTACTTATCGTCATCAACGGGAGTTAGGATTTTTCCAGGCAAGTAAGAAAAAAGAGGCAAAAGTGTCTTGGTAAATTACTGAAAACAAGATTTGTCTTTGACATTGGTCCAATCTTAGAAACTACATCAAACAACTATTTCCTTTTCTCATCATTTTCCTTTCTTGTAATCAACATGAATATTCAATTACAATTTACTACTTCAGAAATGTCTTACATTACCACAGTGTAAAAACCTGTTCACAATTTAGTAACCAGCGGGGAAAACATACACATACATACTCTCTCACACATTGTGCTTGTCGAATGAATACGGTCACACCCAAGAAATCTTTCTCAGAGATTTTCTTCCAAGGTGGCCCAGGGAAGAGGCAGAAAGGACAAATAAATTTTAGTATCTGAGCACTCAGTGTTGACTCAGCACAAAGGTGGGCAGGCCAGTGACGGACATTCCTGGTACCGTGATCAGGGCCACGACTTCCACGTTCTGGACTCCCCTGCCCTTTTCCCAGGTAAGTCCTGTTGCCCGGTTTCAGTTAGAACTTTCTGACTCTGATCTACCAGAAAGAGTGAGCAGGTCTGCACTTGCCTTCCCTTCCTTTCTGGGGATGCCGGGGTCTGCGGGATGCGTAGCTACTAAAGGCTAAGACAGAAAGGCCAAGGGCACCAGGGCATTTGTACCTATAACTAGCAAACCCCACATTTCTCATCGAGAACATCTTTTCCTATTGGAATTCTTTCAACACTGTCCTCTCTTCTCGTATTTCTGGCTTCCATCCCACTAATGGAGTAATTTCCTTTTTCCCCTTGGACTAGACATCAAATGGGGTGATACCAGATTAACTACGGGTGGTCTTTTCCTTTGAGCAAGTTATTCAAAGAAAAAGACCACAATCCATACCACATAAGGCTCTTATCCTGTGTCTTCAAATATGCTGATAATTGCTATCAATTAGCCTTTGTTTATTGCAAAACAAAAGGGACAATAAGAGCTTCCAGTACCCTCAGATTTGTGATGAGTATTTGTATCTTTACTCAGCTCTGGTTTTGTTTTCAAATTCTGAAAAGATCATGATTTTGAGTCATATCTACCAACCTCTATATATGCCAATTCCTCTAACAGCACAGATCTAAGAATATAAAAATATTTTTGTAAACATTTCCTAAAAGGGCCAAAGTTAGAAAGAAACTAAAATAAGTTTTTAGGGTAAAATAATTTTTGGAGCAATAATAATCTTAATATTTATTAAGAATTTACAGTTGCAAAGGTATCAATATTCTTTTTTTTTTTTTTAAGATTTTTATTAGAAAGAGAGATAAAGTGAGAGAGGGAACATAAGCAGGGGGAGAAGGAGAGGGAGAAGCAGACTCCTCGTGGAGCAAGGAGCCCCATGCGGGGCTTGATCCCAGCACTGTGGGATCACGATCTGCGCCAAAGGCAGTAATGACTGAGCCACCCAGGCGCCCCAGCAAATGTATCAATATTCTTGAATTCCCCCCCCCAAGTTATTAGTGTCCTATATATGTATACTCACACACAGAATTTTAAAATAAAGTCAATATTTTGTGAGTTGTCTAATTTTACACATAAACAAACATTTATTACGATAAATAAATGCAAGATGGAAGTAGTAATTACATCTTGAAAATAAAAGCAAGCGCATCTTCGGATAAACGTGACCATTCAACTCTACCATTTTACAGGCAATCCTGCACAAAGGAATGTTTGGTGTTTCCACTGTGTCACTTACCACTTACTTCCGCAACCTTTAATATTCTTAAAGATTCATTTACTAGTTTTGAAATAAACCGTACCATTCCATTAGTAAAACATTAACATTCTAACTCTAGAAGCAAAAGTAACACGAAAAATAACAACGTGAATTACTTTGGACCGGAGAGGCTCAGGTGTACAAAGGAGGGCACAGGCCACAGTGTCAGCAGTGGGGGTGGGCAGGGCGCCTAGCCTTTGTTGTTTTTGAAAAGCGTGTTAAAAGTACAGAACCTTCACAACAAAAAACCCAAGAAAGAAGCTCTAGGAAGTCTTGGTTGGCAAGAACTGCAGAAGAGAAAGTGAGAAAAATAATTGTACGTAAGTGGGTTTGAAAAGTTCCCCCAACAGGTTGGGGAAAAACACAGTCTCTGTATAATTTTTGGCCTTTTTAATATTTAACAAGGACACCTGCACCTTGTAGTGTGTGTCCGTCTCACTTTGTATTTTCGTATCTTAAAACTGCCATCGGGCGCAACCCTTGCAGACAGGCTCCGCTCTCCGGCCAGCGACCTGCCGGGGAAAAGGCCTCCTGGTTCTGGAATTTCTCTGCCGAAACACACTTGTTGGATCTGCTGCTTGCTTTCCTCTCATGACTCTTCACACATCAGAGAGAAGTCACGGATGCCTGAGCTTCACTCAGACTCAGGGACACCAGAGTAACAGGCAACAACAAGACTGGCTGGTCCCTCCCCTTCTTTCATTCAGAAACCAAACTGCGCATATTAGAAGATACTCACACTACAGACACACGCGAACTTGCAATGACCCCAACTATAACAATACTCAAATGACAAACAACGCATCCTCATTCCACACACCCTTACTTTTAAAATTTTATCTCATGTATTAGAAAATATTGTATTTTTATTTTTTTCAAATGAGAAATATTATATTTTAAACACAATATTTACTATCATAAATTGAGATATATCTGTCTTGGCTTTTAGATTGAAACTCGATTGTGCGACCAATGCAATTCTGTGTGTGAAGAAACCAAGTGCTTCAGTGTATTTGCGCTGATGCAATTTGAAATTTATTCCTCTTTCCTAGCACACCCTAGCAGGGATATCAAAGCAAAGACTAGACTGTGAAGAGATAGGATGGAAATTTCCCAGGGACCTTCTTTACAAAGCGCAGAGCTAAGAACACTCTATAATCATTGTGTTCAGTTATGGTATTGATACTGAAAATAATGACAAGAAGCGTAAGTGAAATCAAGAAAATAAGCATTTTTTTTTAAAAATTATGGGAATATTGGCAAAGTGTAAATACATTTTAAGTGCTGGAAACTACCCACCTAACAACGGAGTCCCAAGCAGAGAGTCCTTCCTCAGGGACCAGTCTGCAGTGTACCCACCATGACAAAGAAAGCCTGTCTTCTTGGAGGTGAAATCAAAACTTTCTTTTAAAGAGAAGCAAATTTGGAGTTTCCTCATGTTTCCCAGTGCTTTCTTTCCTATTAACATTCTGTTCTCATAATGCAAACCGTATGTGACAACAGGCAGCCTGGCTCATTCCTCTGACGTGACGCAAGTGTGCTCGCTCAGCACTCCGCAGAACACCCAGACCGTGTGCACGTCCAGGGTCATTCCTCTACCGGCGTCGGCCGGGTAAAGTAAAACAGCACTGCGTCTTTCCTATGAAATATATCATGCCTACAATATCATAAATTGTAGGAAAAAATCAATAGAGAACTAGCTCTTTAGAAAATTCAAATTGAGCCCATTAATCAAAATACAATGTTAACAGTTGAGACACCAGTGCTAGTGTCTGCTTTAAGCTACAACTAGACACTAAAATTTGTGGTTAGATGAGTACATACGCTCCTTTACTAGCGGAACAATCTCCCACCAGGTAAAGGGAGAAAGGGCTCATTTGCTTCGGAAGAAGCAGGGACTGGAGGGGGAAAGGCTGCTGAGGCGCAACGGTTTCGAGCTGTGAGACAGATGGTGCCTCAGACCAACAGAAACCTTCTGCAGAGGAAAAGTCAGGCCCGAGACACGGGGGAATGCTGCCCTTGCATCCGCTGGGTTCCCGCCTTTGGGCGACAGAAGAGTCGTTCCTTCCTGAAAATCAAGTAAGTCCAAACATCCCTACTAAGCAGAAAACATCTTTGGCAAACAAAAGAAATCTTATGCCCCAATACATCTTCTATTTCTTCTATATTAAGTAAAACATTTTAAATTAAAGAGAATGAAAGAAAAAAGGTGTAATTCATCTCGATCTACAGAATGTACTGATTTTAGCCCTTGAGGAAAGCCTGTAATTGCACACACACACGTAATATCACATGTTTATACAGTGATGGTAAGAGCCCTGCTGTTTCTACTAAAGCAGTCGCTGCTCAAGCAGCCAACTAGTTTCCTCCGTCGGGTTATCCATCAGGGCACATCATTCCTCTAACTCAACATACGGACTAGAAATGGTTCAAAAGTACAACTCTGTGTGTGTATAAATTTACTGTATCATACACATTTAGTGTTTCAATATTATTCATCAACCAATAAATTATTAAATATTTTAAATCTTAAGATAAAAAACAGTAATTAGACAAGAAACAAATGTGAATCTGAGAAAAAGTGGGGCTTTCTCTACTGAAACAGAATTATTTTTGTCCTATTCTATAAATCCTACATCACCTAGCATAACATAGTGCAGAAACACAGTGCCCGATCACTAAAATGTTATTTGAAATGAAAAGTGTTGATGATTTTAATGTAATACATATTTTTGGCATTTTCTTGCATCATTACATTATTATATATTTATATCATATTTTGGATAATCATCAATTTACATCTATTGATATACAAGCCATACATATTGCAACACTGTTTAGATTTACAGAAACTGAACTAGCTGAAATCTAAAGGTATATACCATTAGAAAAGGAGAAAGGCACAAAAGATAATCAGAATGAATAAAATGTGAATGAGTTAAAAAGAAATTAACAAACTCTAAAGAGGCCATTGAAACTACTCCTACCTTCTACCTTCTTTAAAGTTCAAGCAAAACCAATTTCTCACTGAATTTGCCAATAATGTGGCAGTAATTCATTTTTGGTCATCATTTCCTATAGCCCTTCCAATGCATTATTTCCAGGCATGGTTCCAAGACTCCGAATCCTAGAGAAGCAATGGGAATTGCTTTGCACTACTTGGCCTTAGCAGAAATGTATTCTCATTTGGAAAATCTATGGCAGGAATATCTGTTTCAATATTCGGGCTCCACCGTGGTGCGCACGGCCCTGCCCACGGCCGCCGGCCTGACGCGCAGAGCTGGAGCCGCCTGCACCTGACGCTGTCGTGGGGGGGTCCTGTGGCCCCGTCACGAGCAGGACGTCTACCTCCAACTGTACTCGTTTTCCACAATTCCTTCGGGAAGAGACATACACAGACGTGTGAGGGAGGCAAGCCAAAGCCGAGGGTCAGAGATACCCACTGGGGGCGGAGAGGAACACAAAGAAGTTACAGAAGAAGGAAGGAAGACAGACCACGAAACGAATTTCCTCCCTCTGAGGTTCGCTTTACTACTGACGGAACAAACAGACCTACTACCGGACTCACAGATGTCGGCCCGTCAGACACCGGCTCTCTGCGAGGCCAGGGAACCTGGGGTGGGAGTAGGCAAACACCCAGCTGAAGGGTGACGTGTGACTCGCACGTCAACGTGGGCCACTCAGTGTCAGGCTCTTGCGTCCAAGTGCTCTCGTGCGTGTTCTTGCTGGACACGCTGCTCTCTGCAGCCGACCCTGCTACCTTCCTGCGAAATGAGCATCGGTGTGGTCCGGGTTACACTGTGGGTTACAAATATTCCCGATGAAACAGTGGGTAAGAGACGCGGTAAGTCTCTAACCCCAGGTCTCCAGACGACAAGCTCAAGAGACCTTAATGCCATCAAACAAACACATCTCAGGATGAATCTGTCAAGTTCAACATTTGGGTTTTGTGTAACGTGCTGTGATGTGGGAAATTGTTTTCTGGATAGCATAGTGGAACTAAAACTGAAGCTGCAAAAAATGAAGAGAATATGGTCCTGATTGATCATAACAGTTAGAGCAGTTTAAATACCGGGGTGCCTGGGCAGTTTGTTGAGCCTCAGACTCTTGCTTTCAGCTCCGGTTGTGATCTCAGAGTCATGTGATAGAGCCCTGCATTGGGCAACGTACTCCACGCAGTCTGCTTAAGAGTGCCTTCTCCCTTTCCCTCTGCCCTTCCCCCACTAAAATAAATAAATAAATCTTTTTTTTTTTTAAACAAAGTTATTTAAATATTTCTTAAATTATGTAATGCTTTACCCACGCTGTCCTTTGTCTATATAAATTTTCTATCACAGATCCTCTGGGATGCTTGTTATTTTTTCTTTGACCACTCTAAGAGGCCAATACCCACTATCTCAGCATTCAAAACACATCATTCTGACTTTTCTTGTCATTACTGGACCTGACATAAACTACATGCTCTGATATGTCAAACTATGTGTTCAATCTAGGTAAACGATTTTGTTTTGACCAGCATGAACTCTATATTCCTACAGTCATGTCAATTAGTGATACTTTGTCTTACCCTGAAAAAAATGAATTTAAAATCCTTTCTCCCAAGGGCACCTGGGTGGCTCAAGCGTCTTGATAGGCTCAGGTCGTGATCCCAGGGTCCTGGGATTAAGCTCTCCGCTCAGTGGGAAGCCTGCTTCCCCCTCCCTGCTTGTGATCCCGCACGTTCTCTCTCTCTCTCTCTCTCTCTCTGTGTGCGTCAAATGAATATATAAAACCTTTAAAATATATAAATAAGTACTATAATATAATAAAATTCTTTCTCCCAGAGGATTTCTTATGATTAATGGTAAGGGAGCAAGAAACATTTAGAAGTTCATACAGTCTATAGGTGTGGAATAAAAAACCCAGCTGGTTAACACTAACTAGGATTCCCTGCCTCAGCCTGATTTTTAGGGAGCTCTGAAGAGTTCATCTACCACATATGTGGCATCCGGTGTGTGCCTAGCAATAAAGCAATGCTTTGAACAGGGCACCTCATCTATTTCTCCAAATAAGGTTCTCAGAGTGGTAGAAATTCAACATGGCCACATCTGGGCTAATGTAGCAAAACGAGAGACCCAAATCTATGTATCAGTCAAGTGGCAGAGGCAGAATTTTACTGTGAGTTAATGTGACCCTACCGGACATTTAAGCTTCCTACTTTATTGGTCTGGCTCATCTTGGATTCATTATTAAAAAGTAAATTCCTTCTGTAACACCATTGGGTACAGTGAGAGCTCCGGAACAGCTCTTACCCTCAAATCTGTTAAACATCTAGCAAGAAATACCACCACATCATTAAGTACAATCGCACTTTGTGCATACAAGTTAAAAAAAAAAAAAAAAGACTTTCTTTGTATGTAAATTGAAATTTAATGTTTTACAGTCTTGTGTGTTTATCACGTAATGGGAGGACAGGATCCCAGGGGACCCAACACGCACAAAACTGAAGTGACTGAGACCAGACAAGTCGCTGTGGCAGAGGACAGACAAGTAACACACACACCCAGTCAGAAGTGCAGAATCCAAACACAAAAACCGGGTTAGTAGGACCGAACTCAAAATCTAGGAAGTTATTAGTGCTGTGTCCTAAGCACATGGAGGCCCCAGCGTACAGGGACCAAACTCGGACTCAGCTTATCTTGCTGAGGATGCTTTGGGGCGGCTACAGACTGACTGAAAGTGGTTTGCAGAACAGAGACGCATCATCACACAGTAAGGAATCCGAGGGCAAACAGTGTCCAGGCTGGCAAACACACACTGCCCTGTCGTCAGGAACCGCAGGACTTTCTTCTGCTCCCCCAACCGCAGCAGGCTGGCTGTGACCCTACGATGTTCCTCAGGCACAACTGGCTGTCCACATCTACCCAAACACTACGCGAGTCGCTAAGAGTATTTCATTTTACAAAAGAGGCAAACAACAGCAGCAACAACAAAACCTCACAGAACGTTCTAGAAGCTCTCGAGGAGAAATGGGACTTACAGGCCGACCACGAATGAAGCTGAGCACAGGAGAGTGACTATGAGACCTGTGAGCTTCATTAAGGGGCTCACTGTTAAGGAGAGGCAGGGGAATGGCCGCAGGATATGCAGACTGACTACAGGAAATCTCGTCAGCATAATCAAGTGTGAAGATCCTAAATGACCATTCCTTGCAAGAGAGGCTGAGGTGAATCTTAAAATTGCCTGACGATTTCTCAGGCACCTTTACTGAGAATGTTTTACTGCCTTTCTCCACCCGCCTATAAAATTCATCAGGAAGCTAAAAGACTCATTTCAACTTCTAGGATTACCAATGATGTAGAATGAGGGGGGAAATTAGTGAAAGAATAACAGCACAAATAAAATGAAAACGTCCTTGGTAATGTCAAACCACACCAACCCGACGGTCCTAACACCGAGCAATTTCTACTGAAAATGGTAGTTGTGCTGATACAGACCTGGAAAGAAGTCTGGGTAGGAAGTTAAAAGAATTACGCAGAGACCTAAAAGATGTCTTTTTAAATTGCTAATCCTGTCTTTCAAATATATAAGTTCTTTTTACCACAGCTAACGATGCCACAGCATTTGGTACGCAGTCGTCCTTGTAGTGGAGAAACGCGGCCCTTGCTCCGGCCACTCGGCATTCAGCGTCTCGAGCTCCCTCCCGCTATCACCTCTGATTCGCTCCCTCAGTCCTTGACAATGAAACACACGCTCTACACTTCTGTCTTCCTCGTCTGCTTTCAGTGTTGTTTTCAACAAGTTCTGAGTTCAGCGTTTCTGCTGTTGTTGTTACTGTTGTTTTCCGTTTTTAATTTCTATCCATCAAGGGACCTGGGTAGACGTCATGACAGAGAAGCCTGAGGGAGGAACGTGAGACTGAAGGCAGAGCAGAAGGAAGGTCAAGGTTCGGGTAGCAGCCAAAGCAAGAAGCGAGGCAGAGGTGGGATCCATAAACTAGGACTACGAGAAGACTCAGAGCTACGGCTCTGCATGAGATGGAAACGCGATCCTCTCTGACAATTAGAAAGTTATCTTTTATTACAAATTTGACAAAACAATGAGACTGTTAAGTTAGAAAAATAGCAGGTGACTCAATCAGTCGGAGTCTGCTTTGAAATTCTTTATATTCTTACAATCCTATAATTCAAAATCCACTATTCATTAGACAAGATTCTTAAAAGAAATATTTTTTAAGATAATGTCAGTTTTAGGTAAAAAGTTATAGAATATTTTTGTAGAGTCTGTCTACATCCTAGCAAGCAACATGGGAAACATTAGCCAATCTGGAATGTATAATCTTAAAATTTCAACAGAAATGTACTGACTACTTTTGATTAAACAAGCCCTGCGTTTGGCATCTGCCAGCAAACCAGGGCTCAGTCGTGCGCCGACTGTGCTAATGGCGGAAAGGAATGCGGCGTCTATGCGAGTGACTGTGGTGCAGCTCCGGGTAACTGCCACGTGCCCATGAGACGGGAGTCATCCAGACGCTCAAGAAAGGCGGAAACCACTCTTGCTGTTAGCTTTCTGGAACAGCCGGCTTTCCCCGTTCGATTTAGGGCGGAAAAGTACTTTGACAGATACCGGTACTGGTTACTGATCCAGGAAAACGTGTCTTGCGACATTGATCTGGAGGCAGAGAACGGGGTCATCTGAACCAAGAGCGTTCGCAAGGCAGGGAGACCGGCTAAGGGCATTCTGCAGTGGTCTGGGCCAGAGGTAGTAAAGGCCTGAGTAGAATTAGAAAATGGGGGAAGGTATCAGAAACTGCCTGTGGACACGAGGGGAGAAAATGAAACGCCACAGCTGACTTTTAAAAATCTTTCTAGAAGTATTTTCCAGAAAAAAAGAAAACACTCAATTGACTTTTCCTTTCTGAGAAAAAGTAAATATTAGAGTGATCACTAAGATACTTTGAATTTCATTTTCAGCTACAATTAGAAATTCTCATTGTTCTTAGTTTATGCTACTTTATACAATCATTGATTATATTTTATGGATTTATACAAACATTGATTCAAAAACCACTTAACTTCTACCAGGCGGCTGCCCTGTGTGGTTTCAGGTCAGACGGTGAGCGCTCCGCGGCCCTCAGGAATCAGGCAGTGAAACAAGCAGGTAAACCATGCCGGCTACCACGGGGGGCGGCGGGGCTTGGGAGAACCTGGGAGCACACATCCAGCATGAAGACATTTTGCCATTCCTGTCCGAGCAGGACATCAGGACAGGACGGAATTCTTGCTGTAGCTAATTCTGTACTTCATTTCTCTGGATACTTGCTAATTCCTATGTCCCTGGTGTGTCTTCCCTCCAAGACCCCAGTCCACATCACAACATGAGTAGTTCTAATCGTTAAAGCTCTGAATGGTGGATTTGTTATTGTTTTCTATGCAGGGCGCCTGGACTCTCGGTCCTCCAAGACTGTCTACTCATTTTGTTTCCCCAATGACTCCCCTGATATAAAACTGAAAACAGGCTGCTTTCCAGAGAGTGACAGGGGGAAAAAAAAAAATCAAAATCTTACCTTTCAAATGAAATTCAGAACTTTAACAAATATAATGAATTGAACAGTCCCATTATTTAATGAGCAAAGCACATAAAAGCTACTTTGATTCACCTCATCATATGATAAGACTCGTTACCAGCTACTGGATTTCACTATAAGCCAAGCGCGTTCCAGGTACTGTATGAGTATGACCTTTAGTAACCCTCAGAATAACGCTCTCCTGCCGGTCCTGTCACCCTTGAGGAAACAGAGTGAGACTTGTCCACAGTCATTCAAACGGTGAAGTGGGAGACTCAGACTCGGGCTGTCTGCTCTGTGTTATTTTCCCAAAAGCATCTCAGCACCTACCTAGATATTAAACCAAAACAAAAAGCATTTCAGATATTTTATATACTTTCACTGAAAATGAAATTTTCTTTGAAGTGCTTTTTGCATGATTTTTGCAAATATAATTTTTATTTAGAAGGCAAATGGGTCATACACCATTTTAACTTTATTAATTCCTTCACTCTTCATTTTATGAAATGTCCAGAATGTAATGAATAATTAGTGACGTTCTGTAGGACCTAAGGACTCAAGTGCCTTACCGCCATTTGCCAATGTGACTCAAAGTTATAACCAAAGTCCAAAATAACAATGAAAAGTAATCATATTATTTTATGTATAGAAAACTACTTGTGTACAAAGTCTCTATATTTTATTCACAAACATCAAAGAAAATTAATTTTTACATCTACTTATAAATTTTAAATGCTACCAACCAGTTTTAATTCCAAATGCGTCCATTATTTTACTTTGCACACAAAGACTTTTTTTTTTTAAGATTTTATTTATTTATTTGTCAGAGAGAGAAGGGGGGAGAGCGCGAGCACAGGCAGACAGAATGGCAGGCAGAGGCAGAGGGAGAAGCAGGCTCCCTGCCGAGCAAGGAGCCCGATGTGCGACTCGATCCCAGGACACTGGGATCATGACCTGAGCCGAAGGCAGCTGCTTAACCAACTGAGCCACCCAGGTGCCCCTGCACACAAAGACTTTAACCTCGGTAACTATTAAAAGAATCATTTTACTGGCATCCTAAAATTAAAAGAACAGTTTTATTGGTTGACATTTGACATTTTTACCTAGTTTTTTTAAAGGCTATTTTTCATGTTCTTTGGAAGCCAGTGATCTTAAACTGTCAACCCATCCTTGTAAAGTCTAATTCAAAATGTTTGCTTGTTCAGTGAACAGAAGCCATATTAGATCTGTCACATTATTTCAAACTTACAAAGCTCTACTGGTCAAAACTCTTTAAAATCTAAATAAAAGAGGAATCAATTCTAGCTTAAACAAGAAAAGGAGGAACTTAGTTGACTTCTTTAACCAAAACACAGTAGACGGAAACACAGTGGTGGACACCCTGGGCTCAAGGTGCCAGGAAACGTCAGGCCTGTCACTTCTCCATCACTTGGCTTAACTTTAACATAGGTCATCAGGCCTTCCGGGCTCTCCGTTTTACACACTCTTCTGGCAGATTCACTAAGGTGGGCCACTGAGCCTGACTGCCTGGACCTGCCGCAGAGGGTCCCAGATGCCAGATAATGGGGCCCAAGTCTGCACAAGGGCACGGAGGATTCCACGCTATGGAACATCAGCAGAGCACTTCCCAGGTCTGGAGGGATGCAAAGACTGGGTTCATTCCCAGCAACACAATTTAGAGTACTTTAAGCTAAATATCAATCCTCCTCAGCCTCAGCTCCCCAAACTTTAAAGGTCATAACACCCACGTACTTTACAATGAGGCTCAATGAAAGAGCACGCTGCAGGCCTGTAGAGGTAAGACCCACAGCTACCAACCGTAGGAAACTTTAAATAAGGGAAATCCTGTGGCTTCTTCTAAAGACATGGATTCTGGGAAGATTGAACATTTAGGCAATTACTTGTAAACATTAACGTGCATGTAGATGCCAGTTACACTCTGTTCATGTCCAGACTCTGCTTTGTGGAATGCCAAGACGGTGTTCCACTTGTCCCAACAGGACTTTCAGTGCTACCTGAATGCATCCGCTCTCCACGCAAGAAACCCGGATAAAGGGCACTTCTATCTCCCTTTCCCACCCCTCCTCCTCCAATTCCTAACGCCATGCCAAGTTCCAAGACACATCTGGGACAGATTAATAGGGATTATTCTATCATCCTGCCATTACTAGAAATGAAAATTCCCAATGGTATAAATGGAATCTCATCTTTTTTCTCTACCAAAAATAATCCTTAAAGTACTGAGTAACAAAGTACAAGATTATTTATGGTTCCACTCTCAAGTTGATAGCAAACAATGGAGTCTGGATGTTTTGATTATCTCCTAGTTCTGGCAAAAATAATGCTAAAAGGTTAGTGAACACTACTGTTAAATAAAAATTTGTACACAGAACATACAATGTAAGTAATAAACTGCAGAGGAGTTATTACAAAGTTGAAATGCTGGAGCAACAGAAATTTTCTTTTGTGTGTGATTCTACACAGTGTACGTGAATGCCCCATTTATCCTGGGGGACTGAGGTGTTGCACATCAGTAATTTTTCAGATAATTTATGTTTACATTAGGACAACCTAGCTTTTATCTTAATTTCAGTTTTATCGTAACTTCAGTTAAGTCTGGTAACCGAGTGAGACTTAAATGAAGCTTCAGCAGTTACCACTCTGTCCTCAGCTCAATGCGAAATGATTTCTACAGCTTCTCAACAACAGATCTACTTCTGTGTTAACAGACACTGAATTATGTCTCTTTATCTGTTCTGTTCTGTTCGAAATCGTAGACCCATGCACGCCATATAGCAGCTCACCTTAATTTTATTTATTTTGTTTAACTTGTTGACCTCTTCTATGTCATTTCTTCGTTTTTGAATTCTCTTAGATGTCATGGTTGCACCTTTCATTTTTGGAAAAATACAGGAAATGCATACATGATAAGGATATAAATCATTTCTCCTTCTTACCAGCTAAAACTGCTTGATACAAGGCAGTCTTTTATGATTCTCCTGTATCATCTTACTCATAAATATTGCTCAATATAGCCTGATGTTAGTATTTTACATTCTACTTTTTCTTTTTTGACTTTTTTCATAACAAAGGGCATATCTGTTGCAAATGTTTGAAATACAGAGATAGGAAAGAAACACAGAAGAACCCATCTCCCCAGTTAGGTATTATTCCCTTTGTCTCTTCCTCCAGTTGTCCCTCCCCGCCCGAACCACTCCCAAGAGATCACACTGACCTGTGATGACAGTGATGCAGAATGTTATAGAATGCACAGGGACAGAGCGTCTGTGTGTGCACACACATGTGTGTGTGTGCATATTTACATTCTTTTTCACTTGTCACATCTTTAAATGTCATTTATTGCCCTGACATCAATAAGATGGCAAAATCACCCCCCTCACCAACAATAATTGGGGTGCCATGCGTAGACAAAAGTGCTTTTGTGGGAACTTTGGGATCTTGTCACAGGCCAGGAGCAGTTCTCTTCTCCTAGGCAACTGCTAGGATTTACACCCGAGGCCCACCAACCTCAGTCCTACCACAGATCCTGTAAATGCCCTATAACTTGGGTCTTGCTCCTTTTAGCCATTGTCCAGAAATGGTCCTGCCACCCAGAAACTGGGCAGAAGACACACCCATTGTCCCCGAGGCAAGTCAGTCAATCTCAGTCTTACTGCAGAAGCTGAAATGGCCTTGTAATTCAGTCCCTCTCAGTTGTAAGCCAAAGGTAGTCCCAGCCACCCAGAGACCTGCCAAAATACACTCTGGGTGTGCCCCCAGTGGGCCCATCCATTTAGGCCCACTACCCTAAGTCTGTCTGTGGATCTTGAAGCCGCCCTTAAATTATTAAAGCTGTAGCTCCCTTTCAGTCACCTTACAGGAGTGGTTCTGCCTTCCTGGGGAACGAGAGGGAGACAAGCCCAGCTATGCTCCTGCAGGAAGGCCCAAGGACCTTGGTCCAAGTCAGATCTTGAAGTAGCCCTGTCACCTCATTCTAGCCCTGTTCCACCCCAATCTGTGGGAACTCCTGTCACCCAGGAACCTGATAGGAAGAATGTCCATCTGTGCCCCTAAAGCAGCCCTGTGACTTAGTTCCAGCCCCATCAACAAATCACAGGGACAGAGGGGAATAAAGGAACAAATGAACTTTTAAGGAGTCAGAAAACTATTCACAAAATGGCAATAGTAATTTATTACCTGTAAATAATTCCATTAAATGTAGAGGATGAAATCCTCCAAATGTTACACAACAACTTAATGGCTTAAAAAGCAAAACCCACCAACAGATTACCTACAAGAGAGACTCTTAGTTTTAAGGACACACATAAGATGAAAGTGAAAGGATAGAAAAAATATTCCATGGAACTGGAAACCAAAAGAGAGTGTTAGTGGCTATCCGTGTATCAGATAAACAGACTTTCCATCAAAATATGTCAAACGAGACAAGAAAGTCACCACGTAATCAGAGAGGTCAACTCATTAAGAAAACCTTAAGTAATACACTTATGTACCCAACATTGGAACACTTAAATTATAAATATTAACACACCTAAAGGGATAAATCGACAGTAATACAATAATGGCAGGAGACTTCGATAACCCATTTTCATAATGGATAGATCGCCCAGAGATCTATCAGTAGATCAGTAAGATCCAGAAAATCAGTAAGAACCAGAGTCTGAATAACACTGTAAACCAGCTGAATATAACAGACATATACTGAACATTTCATACAAGAGCAGCAGGATACACTCTCTTCTCAAGCACACATAGAACATTCCCCAGGATAGATCATATGTTGAGCCATAAAATGAGCTTAAGAAATTTAAGACTGAAACCATATCAAGTATCTTTTCTGACCACAATTGTATGAAACTAGAATCAATAACAAACAAAATAAAAGGTATTAAAGAAAACACAAATAAATAAAAAGATAGCCCATGTTCATGGATTGGAACAATTACTGTTAAAATGTCCATATTGCCCAAAGCAATCTATAGATTCGATTCAATCCTTGTGAAAATTCCAATGGAACTCTTAACAGAAATAGAAAAAAAGACCCTAAAACCTGTATGAAACAAAAAAAGTTCACAAATAACCAAAGCAACCTTAAGAAAGAAGAACAAAGTTGGAGGCATCCCACTTCCTGAGTTCAAACTATATTATAAGGCTACATTAATCAAAACAGTGTGGTACTGACAAAAAACAAACAAACAAACAAACAAACAAACAAAAAAAAACAGACACATAGACAAAGGAGCAGAACAGAGCACCCAGAAATAAACCCACCCATACAGTATCATCTAATCTCTGTACACGGGTGCCAAATACAAAAATCTGGAAAGGATGGTGCCTGCAATCAGTGATGCAGGGAAAACTAGATATGCACATGAAAAAGCCTTGAAATTAGACACTTTCCTTACACTACTCACAAAATTAACTCAAAGACCTAAGACCATAAACCCCTAGGACACAGTGAAAAGGTGCCTGACATTGCTCAAGGATATATGCATATGACAGCAAAAGCAAAAGCATCAAGCACTGCTTATGAATAAACAGGTAGAACAAGATCAAACTAGAAAGCATATTCTTCTTCTTCTTCTTCTTTTTTTTTTTAATACTTATTTGTTTCTTAGAGGTCGGGAGGGCCAAAGGGATAAGCAGAGAAGATCAGGAAGACTCCATGCGGAGGGCAGAGTCCACATGAGGCTCAATCTCACAACCCTGAGATCAGGACCTGAAACTAAGAGTCGGACGTTTAACCTATTGCACCACCCAGACGTAAAAAGCTTCTTTTACAGCAAGAAAATAATGGAAAAAATGTAAGGGCATTATTTGGGTTGCCTTATTTGCCTATATTTGCAGACAAAATATATAAAGAACTTGTAAAACTCAATAGCAACCAATCAACCAATTAAAAAAAAATGCTAAAGGACCCAAATAGCCTTTATTTTAAAGACATACAAATGGTCAACACGTATATGAGAAGGTGCACAACATCACTAATAATCAAGAAAATGCAAATCAAAACCATAATGAAATAACACTTCCTGCCTGTTAGGATGGCTATTATAAAAAATGACAAGAGGTAAGTATCGAGGAAGAGTGTGAAAATAAGAGAACCTAACGCACACTGGTAGGAATGTAAATCCATATGAAATAAAGTATGATGGTGCCTCAAAAAAGTAAAAACAGAACTACCGTATTATCCAGCAAACCTACTGCTGAGTATAAATCTGAAAAAAATAACTTTTATTCAGGATCTCGATGAGTTATCTGTACTCTCAAAGTTCGTTGCTGCATCATTCATGATGGTCAAGTTGTAGAAACCACTAAAGGTCCAGAAGAATGGTAACATATGAATGGATAAAGAAAATGTGGTATGTATATACAATGGGATATTACTCAGCCATAAAAAAAGAAGGAAACCATGCCATTTGTAACAATGTGATGAAAATGGAGAATGTTATGGAAGTAAAATAAGCCAGACACAGAAAGACAAACACTACATGATCTCACTCACATGTGGAATATAAAAATGTCAAACTCATAGAAACAGAAAGTAGAACACTGGTTGCCAGGGCTGCGTGGTGACGGAAATGGAGATGCTGGTCACAGGATACAGACCTTCAGTTATAAGATGAGTAAGTTCTGAGAGTCTAATGCACAGTGTGGTGAGTAGTTATTAATACTGTATTGTAAACTTGAAATGTGCAAAAAGAGTAAGTCTTATTTGCTCTTGCCATGCAAAAAAAGTGGTGATGTGAGGTAGGTGATGGATGTGTTAATTTCACAATCATTTCAATGTATAAATGTATTAAATCATCAAGTTGTACACACCAGACACTTGTCAATTATACCTCAGTAAGATGGGGTGTCAATTACCATTCCATGATACAGATTTACTGACATTTATTTAACCAAACTCCAATTATAATAGATATTTTCTAGTTTGGGTTTATAGAAAGAACGCTGAAGACAAGCGTATATGTATGTCTTTGTCGGCCAAGCATGTATCTTGAATAAACTCTTTTTCCCCTTCTTTTTTTTTTTTTTTTTTTTTTTTTTTTTTTTTAATTTATTTATTTGACAGAGAGAGATCACAAGTAGACGGAGAGGCAGGCAGAGAGAGAGAGAGGGAAGCAGGCTCCCTGCTGAGCAGAGAGCCCGATGTGGGACTCGATCCCAGGACCCTGGGATCATGACCTGAGCCGAAGGCAGCGGCTTAACCCACTGAGCCACCCAGGCGCCCCTCTTTTTCCCCTTCTAATCTTAATTTAATGACTCTAATTTGCTGGCAGACAGAACCTTAGAGAATCAAGCTACCCAGAAAGTCAGGTAAAATTATAAACATGCAGTGAATGAAGGGCTAAGGATTCGTCCACTAGTAAAATCCAGGAGATTTAGATCCTCAACCATGAAACCTAGCCCTTCCCAACCACGGAGGGTTTAACTTTTTCTGAATTTACTTATCCTCTGGAATATTGAGATTATCAGCTCTCTCTGACTTCCAAACATGTATTGAACACCAACAGTTGGTGGGACCTCTACTCCCCTGGGGAGGTGAAAAGGATTGGTATGTTTTTAAAGAATAGTGTAATTTTTTAAATGATAATTTAGTTATAGTCCTAATCTGAGGGGATAGTTTGGAGAGCTCCCCCAAAAAAGCATCTCCCCCAAACTTTTAAACAGTATATATATATATATATATATATATATATATATATATATATGTAACAAGACGTATTGTAGTAGCATAAAAACTTATATAACATTAGTTTATTTTGTGTTTATCTAATCCTTACTACACAGTTGGTTTTTTGTTTGTTTGTTTCCTCTCTGTTCTTTCCTACTTCTTACTGGAATCTCAAGATAGTTGGATGAATTACTGTCCCCAGTCTTTCACTCTCTCTTTACAGTATTATATATACACACCCTTGCCATGACCTCATCATGGCTGGCTTTGGGCTTGGGCATGTGACTCCCATTAGTCAATGAAATGTTTAAAAACGAAATGTCATCAGGCGCCTGAAATATACTTGCACAGTTGTTTCCAAAAATCTGGTTTGTCCTGGATAAGATTTTATGTTACCTTCAGATTGGATTTTGTGCACCACACTAGTGGTGCTGTTAGAAACCCCCTGACTGCATTTTTAAGCCTGTTATTTCATCTCCTGGACAATGATGTTTCTCCTATCAAAGACACCATACAGACAAAAGTGTCCATCCATACTGCTTGCCTGGGCACTGACAGAGTTTTTTGTTTGTTTGTTTTGTTTTTGTTTTTGTTTTAATCTCCTTGTCATACTGGGATCAACACTCAAGTTTTTAGTATACAGCCGGGTGTCAGCTACCTTGTTCTAAGCAAGCCCAAGGCCATATCTTCTATCCCAGTTGACATTTCAATTTCTTTCTTTAGAATGTGGCTGTGCCCTTAGACACTTTTTTGATATCTACAAACATTTCTATCAATATGAAACAGAGGGAGGGTCAGTCCACATTAAATTAGCTTGACATTTACCCAGAGTCACTCAAACAGTTTGTGCCCGATCAGCTTACTTGAACGTAGTGCAAGTAAAAATCACCGGAAGAAACTGAGCAGAAGGCAGGAAGAAGGAGATTACAGTTCATTCTCACTTCTAGAATGCCCTCGCACCAACAACACACCTAGGCATGGCAGAGTCGTGTCACCTGCTCATTAAACAATTACTTTTTTTTTTTAAGATTTTATTTATTTGACAGACAGTGATCACAAGTAGGCAGAGAGGCAGGCTGGGGGCGTGGGGGAGGCAGGCTCTCTGCTGAGCAGAGAGCCCAATGGGGTGCACGATCGGGGACCTGAGCCGAAGACAGATGTTTATCCCACTGAGCACCCAGGAATCCCTAAACAATTATTTATAAGGTACTATGATACTCTGAACTTTTCAAGGAGAAAAGAAATATTGAAATTTTTATTCAAAATCAAATTTTAATCTCCTATCATTGGCTTTGTATTCTCAGGTATATTTAGTAATACCTATACTTCAGGAAGTTGTATCTATATGAATTTTAAACTAAACGCGATGTGTCACATACACGCACGTAATACTTTGTGTGTGTGTTCGGTCACATGCTCAGACATTTTCATATATATCGTCTTAAGGAAGGAAACATCTGGGACCACACGTTTTACACTGAGGGACTGTGTATTTCTTTCTCTGGATCCTTACACTTGGCGTATGGGTAAGAACAAAATTTCGCCTTTCTGCAATAAAACTTAACATGTCTCGTTACGGCCTGGACCGCAGCATTGCTCAGTGGAGACGTACGTTTTTTCAGATTCGCCATACCAGTTCCGTTGGGATGACTTTTCTAAGATGCCCTGATTTCAGCACGTGAAGACTGTCGAGTTGCATTTTTCATGGTATGCATCAGTGTGTGCTATTATTTTATATTAGTATCACGTTATTCCGGGTGTGTGTCGGCTGACAGGATGAGGATGATGCGGCAGCGTCCCTGAGTCTTTTGTAGAAACATGCTTTCCAGGTTCTGTGTTGTTCTCTCGGAACAAAGAGCATTAAGAATTAAGCTTACTGAGTCCTTCTGAGAACGTTCTTCAGGCCTCTTTAAAATTCGGAGCCCACACAATCCCCTGGCCGTCACACGCCGAGTCGAAGCTAGCGCTGACCACACGTGCTGTCACCGGTCTGCTGTATTCAGAGGTGGAACCGCATTCGTGTTCCACTTTGGCTTCAGCCGGTGGCCGTCTGAGTGCTTGGGGCTGGAAGTCACATCAGCATAAAAGACCAAGGGGATTTTTTTTTTTTTTAATTGAGTCTTCAAAATCATCCCAGCAGGTCTGAGATCGAACGAAAATCAGTTACTAGTACGTTGTAGCACGGCATCCAGACCCTGATGGGAATTCTCCAGAGGTCCACAGCCTGTGAGGAGATCAGGTGTGAAGTATACATACAGACTTTCTGGCTAGCAAGAAATTTTTTGGTTGTGTTTTATTTCCACTGAGTGAAGGAGTTGAAATTAAACATCAATTTACATGGACATTTTGAACATTTTCCTTAGTATTATTTAGAGGCATTACATCTAATCCACCTTAAGTGAAAACATTTTACTAGTTAAGGAAAATAAAATAATTCTAATTAAAAGAAAAAGGTTACAAATCCTTGCTGGAAGATAAGATT